>NW_025946320.1:0-3632 GCF_000764305.2 Hyalella azteca | reverse complement strand
GGCGCTGCCGCCCCCCACGCCCGTCTGCGGCGGACCAGCGACATCAAGGTTAACTTATAAGATGACAGGACGGGGATGTCCAGACGGGCGCTGCCGCCCCCCACGCCCGTCTGCGGCGGACCAGCGACATCAAGGTTAACTTATAAGATGACAGGACGGGGATGTCCAGACGGGCGCTGCCGCCCCCCACGCCCGTCTGCGGCGGACCAGCGACATCAAGGTTAACTTATAAGATGACAGGACGGGGATGTCCAGACGGGCGCTGCCGCCCACACGCCCGTCAGACGGGCGCTGCCGCCCCCCACGCCCGTCTGCGGCGGACCAGCGACATCAAGGTTAACTTATAAGATGACAGGACGGGGATGTCCAGACGGGCGCTGCCGCCCCCCACGCCCGTCTGCGGCGGACCAGCGACATCAAGGTTAACTTATAAGATGACAGGACGGGGATGTCCAGACGAGCGCTGCCGCCCCCCACGCCCGTCTGGGGGCGGACCAGCGACATCAAGGTTAACTTTTAAAATGACATACTTTCGATATTTCGTTATCTCGTATCATTGTCAGATATATTCATCTAGATCACGAAAATTCAACATGAAAATTATATGATTTCGTTATGTCGATAGGTAATAATCTCGCATAACTATTTGATATATCCATTAGGATCCCTTGAAATACATCATAATTGTATGGTTCTGAAATTTTCATATGTAGAATTTGCTACGGTTCAATACAAGTTCGATTAAAATACGGATAATGCACTTTATTATTATACTTGTTCGCATTTTTCAATTGACTTTTTGATTTCATCACAATCGAATATAGCTTTATTATTCTAAACATTTGACACACTTGTGTAATACATTTCAACATTCCCATGGAGAAATTTAAATAAGAAATGTGAGTTTGAATTTTTTTGGTGGCCAAATTGTTGTATATATCATTGACTGTGCTCTTGTATCTACATACGTTTCGAAAACTTGGATCTTCGTCTATTTTCAAAGGCATATTTTTTTATTTCTACTCTTATATAACAATAAATAACTATGTTCACTTATATTGATTACACCATTTTCCTCTAATGAAATAGTTATAATTAAGTATGCGTTCATGACGAACCACAAGAAGTTCTTGATCATAAGTTTGTTAATATAGTTACGTCAAGAACCTTCAGGAGGCTTAACGCAACTTAAAATCCTTTTCAGTTACTGCACGAGACTTTAAGCAAGTTCAACTTATTTATCAACATTTCTAATTACTTTCTACACTCCAATATTCAGTAGATCTTGCGACGTGCATCTTCTTCAGAGATAAGAATATCTTCCTTGTTGATTAGAAGTATACATTTTATTTCAGGTTTCGAGAGAGTAGCGGGTCGAAGTTCTCAATCTTTAGCTTCCATTTTTCTTTCAAATCGGATGAACTACAATACAAATTTCAATCAGTAAATGATCCTCGTGTGTTGAAGGAAATGTGCGCCTGCATGTAAATGTTGTTCCATGGAAGTAATTCGTAGAAATGGTCAAGCGATGGGAATCCTAAATTGGCAATGGGATGTGATTGGTAAAAATTGTCATGGAATGGGATTCATTAAACAGCCACGGAATGGTATTTGTAAAAATGGTTATGAAATGGGATTAGTAAACAATGTCATGGAAAATGTTTCGTAAAAATTCCCAAAGCATGGGATTTGTAAAAATTGCCTTGGAATGGGATTCGTAACAAAGGTTATGGTATGGGTTTTATAAAAATGGGCTTGGGATGGGATCAGGCCATTTGAGCGCCAGTCCAATATGGCTAATGGCAATATGGCGACCATCGCTAGCCCGGATCGCTGGAAAAGTCGTAAGAAAGTCAGATTGGAAGCTAAAAGCTGATAATTAAATATTTATTTGGAATTTCTCAGATTTATAACACTTGTGATTTGCTGAGTTACGGATTTGAAGATAGTGTTCACTCAGGAAAATGAACACATAAAATTACTTGAAAATTACCCACTTTCTTGCTCTCTGCACGAGTCTCTGATAAACACAAAGGAAAATAGTACATGTCTATTTGGACAAAGTTTCGCTCACTTTCTCAGTGTTCGATTGATTATAAGACGTTAGTGAATTTATTCATGAGGAAGAAAACTTCAAGGACTAAACTTTTAATATGAATGAGTTTGCAGGATTTGTTGAGATTTGTGTTATATGTTTAAATTTCACTGAATATTTATTAATTGAACATTTCAAGAGTTCACTTTCTGCACCATAAAAGAACTAAAATTATGGACACTGAATTTATCAAGAGATAATATTTAGAAAGGGCAATTGAATCTCATTACGAACAATATTGTCAATTGTCGAATTGATTGTATTGAAAATTATGCAAAGTAATACATACACTAAGAAAGAGTTATTGGATGTTGAAGATTAGAAATATCTGAATGTATATATAATGACAATAATAATTATAATAATAATGCATATATAATTAACTAACCTTGAGTTAAAAAGAAAAATTCAGCCTTTTCGACATCTTCTATCATTTGACTTTACCAAGACTTTAAAAAATTTGCTATAAAATTTTAGGCATCAGAGCACAACATTGTATGTCATGATGCTAAATTGTAATTGCTATAATTTTTATTATTTTATTTAGCACTTTTTTTCAGTCAATCATTTTTTATTATTCTTTCGAGCAATTATAATTGCTATACTTTTTTATTAGTTTCACAAAAAAACATATTCAATTTTCCAGACGTCACATATTCATTAAGTGAACAATTATTTACTGTAAAGCTAAAAAATTAAACTATTCAAATTATATTACATCAAATTCTTAAAAATAATTACTTAAATTTTTAAAAAAATTGTGACTAAGGAAACATTATTTACACAATTAAAATAAACTTTCAAACTGTATAAATAATTTTTAAATACATTATTAATAATGACTACTGACAGGACAAGACGCCGCCATAGGCCTAAGCCATTTATTTTTGATGCGGCCTAGGGCGCCGCTCTCCTGCAGCTGCAGCAGCGCCGTGTTCACCTCACTCAGGTGGGGGGAGTCTGCCCAGTTCACATGAATTAAATATTACTTTCATTCAAAGTTATAAACTATTATTTGTTCATGTGAATAAAATATAGATTCAAATGAGATATTTCGCATCGAGGTAAGCTTGCGTACACGAAATGTCTTTAAGTCATTCATTTATTCGCGGTTATGAATGGTGAATGATTAGATATTATTTTATAAAAAAATAAGGATATGAATTAATAATCAAATTTACTGACGTGTTATTTCAGTGACAATTCAAATGGCAACAAGTCGATCATGGACGTGCACAATTAATATGTTTATAACAATTATCTTCCAATACATAACAATTATTCTGATTTCCTTATTTTCCATAATGAAGTAATTTGAAAAAATATTAGACTTTTTTTCCAACAGAGAGAATAAATGCTCACTTTTTGGCAGGGCAATAGCAGAGCTGTGGGTCATATGGCTGCTGCTGGGGGCTGACCGCAGGGAGCAGTTCTTCCCTGTGTAATACTCAGCGGCTGGGGACTCCATGAGCAGCGCGTAGGACTCCTCCAGCACACGACGAACTCCCTCAGCAGTCGAGGGCACGTACGCTGAGGG
>NW_025946319.1:0-766 GCF_000764305.2 Hyalella azteca | reverse complement strand
GTACCAAGTTTCAGAGTGATCCGTTCGTAAATAGCCGAGATAAATTTTAGGGTAGACGCTCCCCTTAAAAGTAAGGACATTATCAATAAGAAAGGTACCATCTTGTCGTAAAAAATATTTATTGTATTTCTTGACCATCGTAACACTTCTCTTTATCTTCGAGTTTGATAAACTGCAAATCAAAACTATCGAACATAAATAAAAAATTATCGTTACAAATCAATGTCAAATAACCAGTCGAATAATTTTTTGGAGTTATTTTTGTAGAGTAACAATAGAAGTTATTCTTTTTGCCAATTCTATTTCAGAGACGGCTGAACTTACTTACGCTCGTGCAATTTTAAGAGCATATTTTTGCAGTTTTAAAGTGAATTTATTTATGGATTTGAGAGAATTTTGAAGTTTAATCTAAAAAGTTATTCATTTGAACAGCGTTTGATGATACAAATATTGATGAATCAAGAAAGTTATTAACGAAAAAGTAATTTGGAACAGATACACTGACATTTATATCCTTCACGTAGGGAGTGAATGAATTCCTAGAGTTAGGTTAAATGCGGTGTTGAATCCTTGTATATATAGTTATCATCGGATAAAATAAATTCTGAAATGGATGAACAAATATATATATAATTCATGCAACCACCGCACAGTTGAAAAAATTCAAATTAATTTTAAAAAATATAACTCAGTACTCACTGCAGTGAGTGACAGAGAGCGCATTTTCTCGTCGACGAAAACGTGGTCACGAACGGACGGACAGACG
>NW_025946318.1:0-626 GCF_000764305.2 Hyalella azteca | reverse complement strand
TCACTAATATGGGTGACAATAGTGCAGGTTGTTGGGGCTTATGGTGTTGAGTGGTAGGCTGGTGCTGCTCTAACCCTGCTTACTAACACGGCGCTTAAACTGCGCTAACACAACCCTAAAACTGTGCCAAACTGGTGCTGAAATTGCGCTAACGCGGCGCTAAAACTGCACTAACAGGGTGCTAAAACTGCGCTAAGACGGCGCTAACGCTGCACTGCGGCCGCTCTTGCAGTGAAGTGTCTGAGCTATAAGTAAGTTGTTACTCTTAGATGGCCCAAACTGAAAGATATGAATATTTAGCTTATTATTTTATTGGTCATGGCATATCTAGCACTCGTTAGCTTCTCTATACAGCAGAGCGGTCATTTAATTAAAGAGCACATAGCATTCTTCTAATCCTTCAAATGTTAGTGCTTTCATATCATTAGGCTCCATATATGTGATAGCAATTCATGTGCTTCGAGCATACTTGTATTACATGAAGCCACATTAATCTGTTATTGAATGTACTCATGTTAAATATAATCTTTGTGAACAGGGGCAGCGGGATGGCGCTCCGCCTCTGCCTGGTGAGTTACTACATCGTTGATGAGTGATGTTGACGATGGTGGTTGACATATAAAGAT
>NW_025946317.1:0-11276 GCF_000764305.2 Hyalella azteca | reverse complement strand
TTGAAGATGTTCATACTCGGAGCGTCAACGATGCTATCAGGGAGGCTGTTCCAGATGTCGGTGACTCGAAGCGAGAAGAAATGTTGTCGCATGGATGTGTTCCAACGCTGTTTTTTTGGTTTATAGCCGTGGCCCCTGGTGTTGTTTCATACCATATATCAGAGTGGACTGATATGTGAGTGGAATAGTTATATAGTTAACGAAATTAATATTAAACGAATTCATTCTAATATTGAGCTGCTCGTCTAAACTAACTTCCAGTTCCTCCATTCACTTATAAATTCTCAACAAAAGTTCAGGCCAGTTCTGTCGTTAAGGTCATGTAAGGATATACGAACGCAGGACCGAGCGTGAGTTATCAATGCCCATTCATTCAAGTTCTAATGTAGGCGTGTTAATTAATAATATCTCGTCAGATGAATAAATTTAACTATAATTACCACTCACTAATGTTTGTATGATGCTCCTCTATATAACAAACTCGCAGCATGTTACGCTTGAACCTGTTAATCTCCAGCCATGTACAGCACGCACACCGAGGCTCTCCGAAATCAATGGCTGGGCGATTGGTCCATTAATGGCGATCGATGCAATCTCGTCCGAAAAGCCTGCCTAATAAGATCTGCTAGGGAAAGATGAAGTGAACTCTTTTAAGCCGACCTGAACTCCTATATACTCACTGCGCTCTGGCAAGGCAACAGCAACTGATCTAGATCGGATCCGTGAAAAGCTTCTGAGAGTTCAGATTGAGAATTTCATCCGTCAGGAATTGTTAATGAAGATAAATTTGTTCTCGCAATTGTTTATTTGTTACTTACCCTATGTTGATCATTTCATGTCTTCGAACTTACTACCATAAAACTTTTTCTGTTATTTTTTTTTTTGTCACATAAGTGCAAAATTCTCATGTCTCACTATTTACTAACCTCATAAATGTTTAATTATTTTTTGTAGTAAAAATAAATGAACAGCTCTTTTACATAGAAGAGCTCATTACTCAGAGACGTAAAGTAACAGGGCTGCTATCGTAGCTTGCAAATTTACGAAGCTTTAGGTCGTCAAGTGGATAGTGTGGATGGATATTTCCCCTAACATGTACAGCATCTTGTTCCTACCCAAACTGAACCCATAGCCTACTTAAAATTAATGTGATTGATTAATTTGTAAACGAATTCTGTTACCAAACAGTTTTCTTTATTAAAAAAAGTAATTTGTAACTTCGTCGCCTTCAACTGCCCCCTCCAACCTTTACATGAGCTTATTTGTATTTCTAATAATCAGTTACTGGCCACCATCGATTCAACTTATCGGAGAAACAATATAAAACTGGACGAGTCTTCAGTATTGATTTATTCAATACATAAAATACGGGTACATAGACATATACAGGATATTTTAAATGAATGCACGGATGTATAAGCGAAATAACGAAAATAATTATATTAAGAGTGTCCTTAACCACGTTTTTAATATCAGTCAAAACATTGTAAATTGCGTATTTCTATTTTGACACATGACATGTTCATTATTGAGTAACGTCGCCTCAATAACCTGGGTCTATACTTTCAAAAAAAGTTAAGAGATCGTAAGTTTATCAGCCAATCATTGACGGCCTTTCAACAAAATCCACCAATCATAAACAAGAAATTAGAGCGTAAGTACTTACGTTCACTTAGCAAGTTTTGAAAGTATGACCCCTGGATTCTCTCTCTAAATTTCCTTCAGTCTTCGTTTCACTTGGGATAAATTCATACATAGAAAAGTACATAAATAAACCATATTATGTTATACACAAAATAATTAGGTACTATACTCAAGTTTTATAAAATTCATTTGTACATTGAGGAAGAGATATTCAAAAATTCTTTTTTTTATTTATGAAATATAATAATTTCAAAACTCAAACAAAATTATATTCAACGGTCAAACTAGGTTGGAGTAAAACGTGTTTAACATAATTATTGAAGCTGTCACACTTCCAATTCGACGATCTATTGTTTAAGTAATTAACATTACAAAAAGTGTCACGTCATTCGTGTCATTAAATTATTGTAAATTTAATGTATTATTATCATTAGATGTTAAGTGGTATGTAACTTATCGGTTACTATAAGAACATTTTTTGTTAAATGCTTCCCATAATATTTTATCTGCCTGGCGATGCAAGATTTTATTATTTGTGTAAGCGAGAAGCAGGTCAGAGGGAACAGCGAAGTCCCCCATACTAATTATTTTATTCAAATTATAGACAAGCATAACATCTTTGATCGTACTTGAGGGAAAATTGCCGGAAGAAAAATATAATTGATATTTCTTTCCACTAAAAATGAATACTACCAATACCAATTTTCTCTACGTTATTTGAAAAAAATATAACTCGGTACTCACTGCAGTGAGTGACAGAGAGCGCATTTTCTCGTCGACGAAAACTTGAAGTCACGGACGGACAGACGGACGGACGGACGGTCAGACGGACGGACGGACGGACAGACATGGCGAGCACAATAGTGCATTTTTTCCATAAATGAGAAAATGCGCTAAAAAGAACTCCCTGACACATCAAAAATATTTTATTGTAACTTAGATTTTCAGGATGGATTTTCAGTTGACTCCGGTTTATCAAACCACACAGGGTCCGTTCCCAATGACGTGCTGGTCCGATCACACAAATATCTTCTTCATGATCAAGATGAAGCTTGATATGTTTGGGTTCTCTGAGATTTTGCCCAAATGAGAGGCTATAGTCCGACTGGCGGGCGGCCGATGAACCTTAATCCGCCGAATCAGTATTCTGCGCACCACATCAACGTTCCTCTCGCTTTGTGGCAAACCCGGAAGTTTGATACAAAATTAGACCCAGCGGATTTTTTCAATTTCGTCATCTCAAGGACTTCTTGCGACGTCCACTATAATATTTTGCACTGCTTTACCGTAAATAAGTCATTTACTCATCGTCACATGTTGAATGCGAAGCATTCAATCATTTTGAAATTAAATAAGATATATTACAAAAATGTTCTTCGCCGTTACAAGGTTGCCGAGGTTGCCAATATTTCCGTTTTCCGAATGATTGCTCAAACGAAATAAAAATATGACATGTCCGGTTAACAAAACACAACAACCCTTGTTTGGGATTAACAGGTTTTTTTCTTGGGGTATTCGTGTAAAACAGAATTCAACTTTGAAAAAAAACTTTTTTCGATTCTTTTCATTAAAATAAGCGATATAATTCGTTCGCCTGTACAACTGAGAAAGCATATGTTGGAATTACAGAATGCTGTGGCATTGTTTCTAATTAGGCGTATATTTTGTTAGCGTCTCCTCATGAAAACTTTTAAGTAGGCGTATAATTTGTTAGCGGCTCGTCATGAAACTTTTTAGACCTGTGTGACTGCTCGTCAATTTTGAAACAATTTTAGCTGCAGATGTCACCATTGAACGCAATAGTTCAGTTAACTCCATTATGTATTAATGCTGCGTGGTTCGATTCCTATATCGAACCACCGTGCACCGTGCTGCAGTGGTTCGAGTCCTATCTCAGCAATAGATTCCAATTCATTCGACGCGGGAACTCTGCTTCTACGCCATCGTTGGTCACTTGCAGCGTACCACAGTAATCAGTTTTCGGCCCGATACTCTTCCTGCTACATACTGTCGACATATTGCACATGATCGATTCACATAGTTTGAATCCGCATATGTTCGCCAACGACACCCAAATTTATGGTTACTGTGTGCCGACTGACTCTGCAGCGCCACAAGACCGAATGTCTGTCTGCATGGACGCCGTCTCAGACTGGATGCGCTTCAACCGGCTCCAGCTCAATGCATCAAAAACTGACTTTATTTGGTTTGCGACTGTTCGACGCCAGCATCAGCTTCCGGCCAACCCTGTTAGCGCGGGCAACGAGTTCGTCAAGCCTGTGTCTTCGGTTCGCAACCCCGGCGTTCTGCTGGACTAGGAACTTTCTTTGAAGAATCACATTGCCAAAGTCACCACCACTTGTTTTGGCGCTCTGCGACGAATACATGGCGTCAGCCGCTATCTCTCGAAGCCGGCCCTCGAGGCCATCGTGGTAGCGCTCTTTCTGACCAGATTGAACTATGGCAATGCCACACTATGGACTTGGACACACTCTGGGGACTCTATGGACCACGGCACTTAATAAACTGCCATCCGTTAGGAACGCTGCTGCGCGACTCGTGTGCAATAAGCGAAAACTCGACCAAGTGACGCTGATATTGCGCGATCTTCACTGGCTGCGCATGCAGTATAGTACGCAGTTTAATGTCGCTGTTCTGGCGTTCCGATGCCTTCACGGTCTGGCGCCTCCTTATCTCACGGAATGTCGGCAGCGCGTGTCGGATCTGTCTTCCAGAAGACGATTGCGTTCGTCATCAACAGCGGACCTCGTCGTTCCGGCTACACGTCTTTCACCGTCGGTGACAGAGCGTTCCCGGTCGCCGCCGCCAGAACCTGGAACAGCCTGCCGACTTCAGCAACATTGGCTCCTTCATTGCAGGTGTTTCGTCGATGCCTAAGTACGGAACTATTTCGTAGAGCCTATGAATCAAGTGCTTGGTTATTTTTATCCATTCTCATCCTTTTACCTTGCCTGTATACTTTTCGCTTGCTATCTAACCAATAAGCAACGTGCTCGCGAAGTTGATGTAAACCGGACGCCATGATAAATGCTTCGTTGAATAATAATAATTATGATAAAATAATGATAATTGATTGTGGTATTTTTATTTCCCTAATAATATTATGAGTATAAACTCGTGATGATCTTAATGTTCATTATGACCAATTATCACATCAACTTATCATTTAAAATATCTAAACAAATAACTTATCCTTGAATTAAAACTGCGATGCTTGTCAACAAGGACTACGTGGCGACGCTGGACCAGGGTTATTTCGAAAAAAAAAAAAAACAGGAAATTGTTCGTTATTACTTAATACGAGTAATTCTTTTAAATGATACCCCCGGTAACTCTATACTTATTATTCCGGTATAATGCAAAAATTTTTTACTATCAACATTTTAGACGATATGAGGATAAATGTCCACGGAAGGAAACTTATTATTCGAAAATTTTGAAACAAATCCTCGGGCATGACTGAATTTTTTTTCATTTTAATATAAGTATCCCTTTTTTTCTGCTTGAATTTGATCAAACTGCTTCGCATCATTAAAAACATTTGCAATAAAGTGGAACTGAGTGATACTTTGAGAGAAATGCAGTTTAACAGCCTGTAGCTAAAGAGTTTGATCCGCAAAGTACAAAGTAAAATACATTAATAGTTAAGCTTAGAGATGCGCTCTAGGAAATATGTATAGTAAGCCTTTCAGGATATTGTGCTGTTGAATTATGCAGAATATATACAATAATAAACATAGATGAATAAGTAAATAAAATTTACAAGTAAAAACCCCTATAATATGCTAGCAAAGGTCATAAAAATTTGATAATGATTGCACTAGTACAGTTGCCAGAAAAATGTACCGGTCAAATATACCTGTAACTGATAAAAAAATCAGCTAAGTTCCTCCAGGCAGGCAGTAGGTTATGTTTTTTGGAGTAAGTGTCAGAATGTCATGAAACAACGGAAAAATGAAATGACCTATGTTTAATTTTGCTAATTCTATGTCCAGCTAATTACTGTATAGAAAAGATTTAAAGTGGCCTTTCTTGTTCTAACCAACGAATAATTACATTACATTTATAGATATTAATTCAAGGAAAAGACAATTTTCTGGTATATTTCTGGTATTTTGAGCTGGGCAATCTGGGCCTATACTTTCAAAAAAAGTCAAGAGATCGTAAGTTCATCAGCCAATCATTGACGGCCTTTCAAGCAAAATCCACCAATCATAGACAAGAAAATAGAGCGTAAGTACTTACGTTCACTTAGCGAGCTTTGAAAGTATGGGCCCTGGTATATACTCTGTGAGAAAAGCTGCACGGGCCAGCAAGGCATATGCAACAATTCATTAGTCACCAACCTTACGAAGCTCTGTAATTAGGTTACAATTTATCCTGAGAAATTGTAACATGCTTCTGCAAGCGATGATTTTCTGATATGCGACCAGGTTAATAGTCATTTCAACATCTTGAATTTACTAGCACTTGAAGCACTGCATTGATTAAAATCTCCTTATTATGTAACTCAATTGAAAAATTAACACTGATTCATAATATTTCTGAAATAAGAGTACCAAAAAACTTAACAAAATGTATTCGAAATGATGAAATGGTTACAAATTTTTAGTCGAAGAGAAATGAAAAATAAATGAGAAAACGTTCCAAACTGCCATGACATGTTAACCTGAGGCAAACATTAGTTTTTAATTAATGTCAAAAGGAGAGAAAAACAGTGCATAATAGCATAAGATACAAGCAAAGACACATCAACCTTGTTAAGTGAAACTGCAGGAACATTCAGACCTGCTGAATTTACATTACTGTACATTTACATTACTGTACAAAAAATTGTCAAATTGTTCAAACTCTCCACTTTTAGGCGATAATAATTATAATTGTACAAACTACATAGTTAGTATTAGATAACAATAAATTGTGCTTTCTGAAACATTTTTTTTGAAAAGCGGCACTGGCACTGATGGTTCAACTAAAACCAAGTAGTTTTTAAGGATGGACGCTTTTTTGTACAATGTAAATTACTTTACAATTGCAGCAAACAATAACACATTGTTGTGTGGGCAAAACGCGCTCTTGATCAATGCAATGAAGAGGAAATTCAATTCAATTGTTATGAATCGCACTGACGATGGCCAATTAACTGGTCATCTCGAAACAAAAGAGCATCGAGGTTTGAACGGATTCTTTCCATATTGTGTTACAATTCAATATTTATAATCAAATATTTTCACGCAGATGTCTAATTAAATTAAGTTCAGTGAACAGAAATAACGGTTAAAACTTCTACAGAACAGGGAATATTAGAGACAGAAGACAACAACTCGTTATATGTACAAATTCGCCTATAGAAATTTTATTCTTTTTGCTAATTCTTATGAACTTTACGATTACTTCCTAATTCATGTCTGACATAATATTCAAATTCCCAAACATCAGCATTAATTAAGAACTTTTTGTTTATTTTAAGTCGATAATCTTGAACATTGCTTCTAGGAAAGAAGCATTTGTATTTTTTCACTTCTTCTAAAGGGTTTTTCTGATATGCGTATAACCAAGTTTCAAACCAGATGAAAAGCATGCCTTAATTCTTCATTACTTTTAACTCTGTTTGATTATTTTTACATGGTATTATTCTTAATTATGTGCTAATTGCTCCACACATAACATTTACACGACAGGAATGTGCACACATCGAGTGACGATATAAATAACGTCAACACTGAGTACAGTTTTCTTGAGAGGAACACGAATAATGTTTTCCCACGACTAAACCATTCGAAATAGTAGCATAAAAAATTCTCTATGTCTTAACTACATTGCGATCTTATCATTACCGTTCATGGAAGAAATCTCAAAGTTCTCGGTCTTGATGTTAGCGTAAGCTCTTGTCGACGACTGAAAGTTATACTGTGAAAGGGAAGGAAGGTGGGCTTCATCGAGACGTATACAAATAAATACATGCCTATTAAAATGCTTGCGGAATGTACCACTGATCCAATACAAGGCGATTGGATTAATGCAGGAGTTGAAGAACGCCAGGCAAAAGCCAATGATGCGCATGCAGTTCCAGATGTAGTTGAAGTCGTCGAGTGCGGTCGGGTGGAAGTAGAACCACATCATGAAGACGTTGTTTGGGAAGAAACACACGGCAAAAATTAGCACGAATGCCAGCACCATCTTTGCGACTTTACGCCGTGTTGCCGCTTGCCGCTGATGAGTGGTACGCTGCTGGGGCAGACATTCCCCTGGAATGTCCTGCGTCATCAAGTGCCGAGCCATCAGGACGTAATAAGTACTGATGATCATCAGTGGAATGAAGTAGTAGACGAGAAATTTGAATAGGACGTTAAATTTTGGGTAGAAAGTACCCAAATATTCCGGGAAGGGGAAACAAGCGACTAATTTTTCAGAATTAGACTTGGGGAAAGTTCGTAGGTCTGTGAATACGGCTGCTGGTATTGAGAGTAGCAGTGAAAAAATCCAAATACAGGCCGTGACGATGAGCGTGTGCTTCATCCCATCATTTCGCTGGTTGAAAGTGTGAACTATTAATATCAGTGCAAAAAGTATCGGTACCAAGAAGCGTTCTGGTCGATCAGCCATTGGAATGTAAGGCAAAGATTCATTTTGGGTGACATTCGTCGCGAAATTCAAATCATCCGTCGGATTGAAATCTCCGCTGAAAGTCATTCCGAAGGGCTCTTCAATTGTGACGTTCAACGCCATTTCTAAGCCTCTCTTCTTGGCTCAATATGAAGATGATGGCAGCGGCGCAGAATGTGGGCTTGACTTCTCTGTTGCCGTGCCGCTGGATGCTTGAAACCTGCCCACCAAAAATAATAAGTCATGTCAGGCCTGGAATTTCTTACAATCTAAAGTGTTAAACTTTCTCTTGGAAGCATCATTATATATAAAAGTTTAATATAAATATATCTTATACTAAAGAATAAGTGAACTTTCTCTACGGTTAAAGGACAACTTTCAGCTGCAGCGCATAAGAGTGAGGAAATTCAATAAATTTGTTCGATGACTTCGGACTTGCCTCACAAAACAGAGCGATCTTTTCTTCTGTTCTAGATTTTATTTCTTAATTTTATTTTTTTCAAATTCATACGACGAGCAACACCGGGAATATTCAAATCTACAAAAAACATAAAAGTTCCATTATTAAGCTAATCTGTCTCATGCCTTTATTGCCTTTCCGCTGTTCGCATTGTTGCCCGCCCAATGCGTGCTACCCGAGCAACAGAGCAATAATATTGCGTCACTTTTTAGCGCATTTTCTCATTTATGGAAAAAATGCACTATTGTGCTCGCCATGTCCGTCCGTCTGTCTGTCCGTCCGTCCGTCCGTCCGTGACCTCAAGTTTTCGTCGACAAGAAAATGCGCTCTCTGTCACTCACTGCAGTGAGTACTGAGTTATATTTTTTCAAACTGCTCGGCAACAAATATGGTTAGAAGTTGCTACGATTAGCTTTTTTTAACATTAGAAGTTCATGTTAACAGTAAAGTCTTTATTTCCCGTGATTGCTTATATGTATATTAATTGTAAACCTTCAGAAAATACAAGTGCAGTCCATTACCATATGTGATTGTTTACATCAATGCTTCTAGATACTTGCAATATAATACTATTAGATCAGCAATATCATTAATTTTATATAGAATTAATGAGCTAGATCTGTAAAATTGTTTATTATAATTTAGAATTAACGTTTATGCCCTTTCCACCGAGCAAAAATTTGCATGATGATCAGAAGCAGGCGCTTCCATTTCGCTCCTCCTTTTCATGAACTGCGTCTGTTATCCCTCCGTCGATCAATAATGCATAATTTAGTTCTCATCTCCTGCAGTTTTGCGCCAAAGTTTTCTTGATTCAGAGCAAAAAGGCCCTACTTAAGTTGGCATAATCGTGAAGAGTAGCCCAGGCACGCATTGTAATCAGCCTGTTGCTGTGATTACCCTCAGCGGCCCCACGTTTAGAGCGAGTTTGCCCTCGGCTTACCCTCGCAATAGAATAGTGCCTGTATGCTCCAGTCTGGTTATACTGATGACGATAAAGAATCATATCATGGGTTTTGTCGTTGGTCGCGTGGCATTGACACGTAGTCATTTGTAAGTTTTATTTGTAGTGAGTTATTATTAAAAGCTTCTATTCCAATGCATACATTATTTTTAGAATGAATCCACCCAAATATTTGGAGAAAAACTTTTAATCATAACGTATTACCAAAAATTAATAATTAACTACTTAATGAAATTTAAGGAGCAAACTTGCTATGAGATACTTCACAAATGATTTAACAATTTAAAAACAAAATCTCTTTTAAATATCGAAACTAATTTATGCTATAAAGAATATGGCTCTTTGTTCAGGGGATTGTTCAGAATGAAAACTCGTTATGGATTGTAACGGTTTCTGAGAACAAAGAATGAACAATTTGAACACAAAGTACAGGTTATTCGAAATTATAAACAATATAGAGAAAATAATCGAAGTTAACAAGCAATAAAATGATCATAACATAAGTAAATAATAACGTACCAAATTGCTGAACAATCTAGTTTGGTTAAAACCGAATTTAGCCTGAGCTCATCAACCTTAAAAAGTCCCAACCTTATGTACACGTGACAAGTATGTTCAATAAAAAATTCTTTACATATGCAGTGATCTAAAGATTTTTCCAAAAAAATAAACATTTATATCCAATTCTCAATTCGTTATGATTGTCATTGAAAATTCAACAATAGATGTATGAGAAATTGTTAAAAGAACCGTCATATGCATGCGAGAAGACAACGTTGAGCACAGTTCCCTACCTTCCCTTCATGTAGCGCACCAGTACGGGTCAGAGGCGCTCATCTTAGTCTCGTATACAGACGACGTCGTCTCGTCTTGTGGCTCATAAAATTCTTCTCAATTTCCTAACACTTTTTCACAGTGTCGCCAGGAAGGCTGCCGAGAACCGACACGAGCAGGAGATGGCACTGCTTTTTGAGACTCAGGAGACACAAACAAAGTTCCCCGCGTCGCGTCCTGAGCAAAATGATTATAGACTGTTTGCCTTCACATGCTGTAACTCGCTGTGTCGAGATAAATTAGCGTTCAATTTTTGGACTCAGGACAATCACGTAACAAGCGACAATCATAACCATATGACAATGACGTTGGTATCACGTAACAGTTGGAATTACATGTTTGCGGATTATTTTAAATTGTGCGAGATACTACAATCAACTTTACCATCGATTTTGAGAAATGAATCGAGCAACACTTCTTTACATTTGCTTATGAGTAGAAAAGTCACATAATACTTCTAGGGATCTCTACCGCGCATAGCGCAAAAGGATTGCAGAAGAAACGAAATGATATAAATGATATAACGAGGGAGTGATGATGGTACTGATTGCATCTGCCGTCAATTATGAAGGTTGCGCTGGGAGGAAACATTGTTCTCGGCGAACGAACGCCAACAGGGACGCCCAAATCCCCCCAAACAGCAAGCCATTGCGGACCAATAAAGTCGGCGAGGTGAAGGATCAATTTACCGGGAGCAACACGTTTATGGCAACATCAGAATTTAGTGTATGAATTACAATTCATCAG
>NW_025946316.1:0-1399 GCF_000764305.2 Hyalella azteca | reverse complement strand
GGATTGGTTCGTCTATGTTTCACTGTCGCCATATTGGAGTTTGTTTACTTTCGGCAAAGGCGTGACATAAATCTTGACACTTGATGCGGTCTGTTGTTCGTTCACTTCGTCACTGACTCAGTGTCAGTGTCAGGATTATTTACTGTCTGTGTCACTAGTTACTAGTAGGTAGTGGTGACTGGTGATCCGGCTTTAAAAGTGTTTTTCCGGGAAAATTATTCACATTTGTTGGATTCAGTCTAATAGCTACGAATCTACGATTATCTTAAATAACTCATAACTGTATCTTTGTAATTGTTCATTGAAGTTATTGTATTCTTCATTTCTTGTTAGTTGTTGCTAGTTAGCTTTTCCCTTTTTGGTGCAAGTTTTGTGTAAAAAATGGACATTAACTGGACCTCTGAGAAACTTAAAAAAAATGTTTCTAAAATCTCCTGTAAAGGCTGTACCGCTGTAATTCCTGTAATTTGCGGTCTGCTTACTGAAACTAAAATCAGTGACTGTGTGAGTGTGACAGTGTCACTGTGTCAGTGTGACAGTAACTGTGACTGAGTGTGACAGGCTGCAGTGACAGTGAGTCAGTGACACCATGACAGGTGTGAAAGACCTGAACTTCTGATTCTGATTTCTGAAGAGTGAAGATTGTTGCCATCTTATTCTTAGCCATGGCATAAGACAAGTGAGTAGGATGATGATAGTTTAAAGATGATTTTTGAAAATTATGAGTGAAAAAGTTTGTTTTTCTTATTTATTGCAGGAGAAATCATAAAAAGCCATAACAATGGGTGATGCTGGATTGCTGGTCAGATTCACTAGTGTTTTTTTGCCTACTACGCCAGGGTAAACGTGGTATATTCCGACATTGTGGGTAATTCTGACACTTCTCAACTTTTTTCCTTTATATTAAGCTTTTACTTAGTTCCATGCATTTGTTGGTGGTTAAAATATTGACGTCATACTTTTGCGCGCCATACTATTGCCAAAACACTAGGTCTGGGCCATCTGGCGGGAAAATGTTGAGGTCCAAAGAGAGACCATGCGCATCTGCGCCACCCAGTGAGAACATTGAAAAATGTGTCAAAGTTGATAGTTAAGTAAGTTTACCTTGCTCTACCAAATAGTGATAAACTGTTTGTGTAGAGAGAATATTAGGGTTTGAGACTTTTAAATACGTCTGTGAATATATTAGGAATCCTATAATTATACTTGTATTTGCTGATTTCAAGTGGTAAAAAAATTAATAGATGATTAAGTTAAGAGACGGTTTTCGACACATAAAAACTAATTCTGACACAGCTTGGAATTAGACACACACAGCTCGTTCCAAGCTGTGTGCAAAAATTAAAATTTTCTTAATTAAAATCTTAATAGCTCTTAATTAAAAGCATAATTAAGTAGT
>NW_025946315.1:0-12016 GCF_000764305.2 Hyalella azteca | reverse complement strand
TTATATTATTGATATTGATATTAAGATATAGGGGGTGTAGGGAAACTTCTGGTTTGAAGGTATTTCAGTTATTTAAACCTAGCTTCAGCCGAGCGAAATGATTAAACTTTGCTTACCAATTGTATTCGGTTACTAGAAAGAAATTTGAATAAACGAAAATTTGTATGTCACAATTTAATGCTAGCGTGAAAATTACATCGATAAGAATAAGGAACGTGTTCTAAGATACCAACCTCATTGTTATACAGCTTAGGAACAAAATATTTATTCCAGATTATGTACAGATTCTATACAAATTCAAGATTCAAGAAACCCATAGCGCCATTTTGTAATACGGTACGTACAACTAACAGCGCTGAAATTACAACGCGGGCTATATCGACATACACAAGATATGAATGCATAAAAAATCCATGCTAATTCTCTTCAAAATTTGGCGTAGCCACATTCGAAAGTTCTGTACACACACGTACCGCCGCTCATATCATCGATCCCTCCTACCAATGACTAATAACTACACCAAATTCAAGTGAAATTACTGCAAGGCATGTGTTGAACACAAAGCCGTTAATGTTTTACGGATTCAGTTTAAACCCTTAACGGCCGTAGTGAACGAATTCGTTCAGTCTATTTCAAAGCTATAAAATAGAGAAAATATTAGCCTGTGGATTATGAGTCCGAAGTGAACGCATTGGTACAGTCCAGATCAACATGCCAGACATCGCCACATTGCTCAATTAGGGGAATTGTGCTCAATGGGCAACCGTATGTCATGGAGGTTGTAGCGTGACAGACAACCTTTCATCTTGTCAACTTTTGTCCGTCATGGACTCCAGGAGAGATTAGTTATCCCAACGAAAAAAATACCAGCGAGATGAGCATGATTCATATGTGTGATAAAAGGTCTAGCTAAATTATTTGGCGCTTATATTTATATTGTGGACGCCCTTTTTTGGTTAGTACAAATTAGTTCAGTTCGGACAGCACCATTCATTACCAGACACAAATAGGCAAAATCGTTCAGTTCGTATTATCAAGGTAATCGGTGTTTTTTACACCTAAATACAGATAAATGCAACTATATTACTGTTTTAGGCGTAACATTCAAATAGATATAGAATTTTAAACTCTGTTTTGGGGTTGGCAGTCCTGCTCATAATTATTTTTTTTTAGATATGGCTACAGGGTTCTTTTATGGATCTTCTGCCAAGAAAGCATCTATTGCTGAAAGGGTGTACATGCATTTGCAAAACAAGTTCAGAGAAATCCCAATGCTACTTTGCGCCGGCCGTTAAGGCACCATCATCTTTGAAAATATATGTTTCAGAATAAATTCAAAATTTGTCTAACTTTACTAAATCTTATTTAGAGTACATCAACTGGAAGAGATAATAAATTTGGTTTCAGATTTCAACAATACTAAACCCAGCGATTTGATGAAAATTTTATAATTAATGCCATGAGCAAAATGTATCACAATATGGGCAATATGCACTAATAATTCCAAATATTAAGTCCAAATTATAGTACAAATTGGTCTCTAAACAACAAGTTATACCTCTATACAATAATCGTATCATGAATACATAAATAAACCGCAATTTATGATGTACAAACTGAACTACACATTATACACTACTATAGGACAAAACAGGCTTTTCATTGCATTCAGATCGCAATCGAATACTCCAAATATGTTTTCCTACCCGAAAAGATACCATATGAAGCTGTTGCTTCAGAAAAATAATTACCAACTTACTTCCTAAAAATAGGAATAGGAGTTCACGCTCGGCGCCATGACACGTCAGAAGTGATCGACCGGAAACGCGCAGAAATTAACGATCGTGACGAAAATGCCCACGCCTGCAGAGCATGAACATTTTACAATTTTTGAGATACAAATAGTGATGAAAACAAACATCTAGAGACCATTCAGCTGTGGTATGAACATACATTGAAAGAACAAAATGTTTCGTAAAGAAGATATTGCAAGAGGCATATTCAGTAATATCAAAATTTTGACATTGATATCAAATGAACGCAATCGAATGAAGTGAAAGTGTTATCTAAGACAATATTATATCTAACAAATTGAAAACGAAAAAAAAAACATAAATATACTTTTTAAAATGCTCAACGACGATAGTGACAATACACCTGCAGAGACAATTGAAAATTTTACAATTTTTCAGATACATATATGTGGCCAGAATAAACCTCGACAGGCCATTCAACACTGTAGACATAACTTGAAAAAGCGTAAAGTTTCATCAAGATCTATAAGAAGAGAAATTTTATTCAGAAAAAATATATATACATTTTTTTACATCTAAGCCAAATACAAACTCGCAATTTAATGTAACAAATTTAGTTCAGACACGATACATCAAAAAACTATTGGAACTAAAATATATTTAGCAATCTTACTTTTTTAAATATAGTAATTGAAGTTCACGCTAGGCACCATGACGTCGTAAGTGAGCAGCAAAAATGCGCAGCAACGAGAGTGACGCCTATGCCGCAACTGGAGAGCAAGACGAACATTTTACTATTTCTTCAGCTTCAAATATGTGACAATAAACACTCCTCGGCAGACAACTAATCACTGTGATTGTTGAATAGAAGATTTCACATAATTGAATAAGTTTTTTTCTCACATCATTAACAAGCGTTGACAACTAAATCAATTATGCGAGAAGCAGATCGAAAACATTACGACAACAAAAAATGTACTAAAAAATTAAGTTTGAAACAAAGATACTCACTATTTTAATGCCTGCTCAATGCACGAATGCCACCCCAGCCAACGCAGACTTCTTCTTCATTAGTTTTAAGCAAGTCTGCCACTTCAAGGTCGGTTGACCGAGCCTCTCCTCGGCAAACAAATGTAGGCCGACAGTAAATGCTTGGTGACTCCGCGTCTCGTTTGCATGTTTAGTTTGTATCCTTTAGAGCGTGCCGCAAACTAGGACCTTTTACCTTTATCGATGCGATACCAGTCAAGCACCAGGCTAACGACCATGAATACGAATCCTGAATCGGTCGTAGGGACACAGGCGAGTACTAACGGATACGAGTGGGGGCTTGGGATGACTTCATCACCATATCTTTCTATAGACTGAATCATATATCACATTGAGGCTCCATACATTAGCGTTACGAGGATCCTATACTTAAAAGAGGAGGCAAGAGGGGTTAAGTAGGAGCCCCCTCTTAACAGTGGGCCCTATACTTAGCAAGGGGTTCCAATATGATGGGGTTTATGGTACGATAAGGAGATTTTTCGCGAACAGGAGACTCCTACTTAACTGGGGGTTCTTACTTAACGGAGAACTCATGTTTTATCTTGTGACGACAGCGAATCTGAGCCTACGGCTAGCGGGACCTTTTTAAGGTTACTCTTACAGGAGCCACCTTAAAAATTTGATTGATACCATGATACATGAATAGTTTTTAGATATTGTGCTATAATTATAACGAATATAAATGTATTATGTAGGTATCCTGTTCCTAATAAACGTATTTATCATTATTGTATTACTAAGTATCGAACTCTTGAGGAACTTGCTCTTACGTATCCTGTTCCTCAATATCCTATTCAAGCGCTATCATATAAATTATCCTATCCTGCTCCTAATTATCCTCTCCCAACATGCAACTAAAGTTTATATACAATTTTCATGGTTCACTAATTTTCCTCTCCCCAAAAAATTCTCGTCTTTCGCACACGAATAGAAACGGGAGCTCATGATATTGTGCGATGGCTGTGAGGCTGACGCTCAGCGTCACATAAAAGATGTATTGGTGACTCTTGATTGTTTAATACGTTATGCTGTGATTACATAGGATATTTTTTATTGGCCCTTGGATTCTTTCTGAGGTCATGGCAAGTTGAACGCAAACTATCCGGAATTTTCTGGTTTAGTTGCGCGATGTTGAATTTTTTGTATTGACAGTAATCCGAAACAAATTGACAATTTGTGTACTTCTCTGTATAACTTCTATTTTTATTTGTGTAGTTCTCTTCCTTTTGAATTTTATAGAAATTAATTCTTTATGCATCATTATCTAAAATTTAGCAAAGTACTTTAATATTTATCATAAATATTCTGATATTTATGTCAAATGTTCGAATATTTTCACCAAATTTGCAAATATTTACTCTAAATGTTCTGTTATACGCGCTATAAAAGTTTATTTATCCTTGCTCCTACGAAATTACAATCAATTTAACCAATTTGGGACAAATCTTGCGCCTGACAGACAGATCAACTGATCAATTCCAAAAGTCTTCTTCGATTGACCAGCGAATTCATTGTAGAATATGAATTGTCAGTGAGTTTATGCCATTATAGTACTGACAGCCGCTTTCGTATATTGGTTCAATCGTTTAATAATAACGATAAATGGGATACTTATTAATTAGGTAAGTGATAATTCGCAGGGCGTTAGCTCCTAAAAATAGTACAAATATCTTGTGCTACTCCGGATAGCAACAAAGAACCAAAGTAGCTCTGAAAAAAATACACAGAGTTGCTGAGCGCTCTTGAAGTCGACTATATTTATGTTTCTTTACTAATTTTTTTGCCGATCCACCTACGCTGTCCGCCGCAAGCTGCGCCAGATTTCTCCATAAAAAGCTTTCGGACTGTAATGAGTGCAATGCAAATTTTCTTCAAGGAACCTGATGCGTTGAAGAATTGTTTACCTTAGATATTTATATTACTAGAACAAAGAAATTATTCTTTCTACTACAATTGAACACGGTTTTAATTTTGTATATTGTTAATGAAACATAAATTGGCTTGAATAAAAAATAGATTATTTAATCCTATAACCTCCTGTTTTTTGTAGTGCGACGCAGCCACTAAATATAGCATTTCAGATCTACGTATTCTCAGCATTGATGTCTAACTGACTCCTGCTTCTGCAGCCAATTTTGCAGCTGAGCGACGAGGGTTTCACCTCAACTTCTCCCTCGTGCTTTTGACCAATTGTTTTGTTCGGACACTTCGTTTCCTTCAGTGACCAGGTCGATTGCACGTTTCCCCAGTTTACATGAATTATTTGACCACTTTACACACAGTTTCACGACGAATATGGAGCTTCTTTGCAAATATTGAATTGCTCTCGCCTTTTTACTGAAGGGTTACAATTGCATTCTTAGTACCGCCACTAGTAATGCTTAATTTGGACACCTTATACTTCTGCAATATAAAGTAGATCAAATAATGGATGATATTAAGCTTCTTAATAAATAAAAGTCTCCTAGAAACAAATTTGTTTTCATTTCAAATATCCGTTGCCATAAATATGGCTGACCCTGTATATATTCAGCAAGTATTGCTGTCCTGCAATTCATTGCATGAATAAAATTCAAAAGAACCAAATCACCGACTTCTGCACCGATATATCAAGAATCTATGTTTTAGGTTCAGTGAATAATTAATAATAAAATAAATTAACAATTTAAAATTTGGTGACACCACGGCTGAAATCGACCAAACGGCGACCCTCTGTTCAGCTGCCCGTCTAGGCTAAGTGCATTTGTACAGTGGCATTTGAAAAAATATTGAGATTTCATATTTATTTTTACGGTACCAAATTTTTGTGTTGTAACCTATTTGCGTATATTATGTACAAATTCCAATTTCGGTATTCAATTATTCCTAGAACATGAAATGAATGTTGTTGTATTCAAAAGTTCATTAATAACTTAAAATTTCTTCCTTAAACCTGCATTATGATCAACCAAAGTCTTCTGAAGAATATTGTTCGACACCGAAAATTTAGATAAATGATCGAACTCTCGGGTCATTAATTATTGCACTTGTAGCACATACCTGCACCTATATTATGCATACATAATATATATGCATAGCTACCATGTATAACACACACCCATAGATATATTATATATTATGCATGAAAATCTTCCGTAAAGGCAAATTACATTCAGTAAAACAACGCTGATAAGGCGTTGATTTCGTATTAACAACTTTCAATAAACGTTATTTCATTGCCGGAAATTTGGCGGGTTATATATTTAGACATACAGGTTAGATGAAGAAACAACAGCATTCAAACATCATCGCAATTTTTCAACAGGCAGTACCGGACTTCGCCTGATTTTTCGTCAGTAAATTGACCACCGGAGCTGCAGCCCAGGCTGATGTCGAGCTGCGCCTTGACTTGGGCTGGCTTCATCCTCTTGACCAGCACCAGCGCCACGAAGCTCACCACGCCCACGACCAAAAGTTCCCCAACAAAGTGCCACGTAAGTGTCATAAGCTCGAGGAGGAGGTAGAAACCGTTCTCTGTAGGCCAGCTTCCGCCGTTCATATCGAACAAGATAAAGTCCACCTGTACAAATAGCCCGCCCTTTGTTGGGAGAAAAATGCTTTAATTATAATTCAGTTATCGGTCTTCGTTGCATTATGCTTAACCTAGAACCCCCAGCGACATATTAACCGGGTTGAAAGCTGGTTTATGTTTTAAATGACATTCATTTTACATTTTTACTGAATATACAAATTTTATATATGCTACCAGATTAGTTTTATTTCGATTAACTGGTAGAATTGCATATATTACTTTGGTCTTGATTCATAGACTTTTGAGTAGTCGAAGAGTTGAGATGCCAATGTTAAAATGCCACTATTTCATATATGAGAATTGAGTAATAATTTTGATGACTCGTATAATTTAAATACTATGTAGAAGGTAATACTTATGGAGAATTTGAGCTGCAATACTCACTGCATAACAATACCAGAAGGCGCGGATAATTGGGAACAGCGGCTTGTCCAAGTTCTGGGACTCGATGAACATTGTGACCGCTATGAGTACCCATACGATGTTCACCTGCGTGTGTACCTGTTCATAAATGAGGTAAGTATTCAACGGATGAAAATCATATACCCATTTTTTAATCAATTTGTACGATCGGTACTTTTTGCATAGTTACTTAGTTATCGTTGTATTAAAGTTTTATCCTGTAAAGAAATCTCACATTGTTGGTTTTATATTTTGCCTTATTTTAGTCATTTGAATGCCCTAAAGAAAATTAATTATTTTACGAAATTTATTCTCAAGTTGCGTAAATTTTTAAGTTGCGTAAACGCTTGGAAAAAATTGGGCGAATTAGTAAACTTTTGTTCGTATTTTAAGCAACTTCCAATACGTCTTAAATTTCAGTTCTCAATTCTTTGTTTGACTTTCTCGAAGTTTTTATAGAGTTATTCTCTTGTAAGAGAATTGTGTTTTGACTGCACACATATTCAATGTTGTAGTGTCGATTTTGAAAGTAACTCGTTCAAAACATTGTCATTTGGTTTCAAAATCAATCTTTGATATCAGGAATATTTTGACTCGTGAAAGGGATTGCCGTGCCTGTTTGCCTAGAGTGGTAGGATGAAGGACGTGATTGTACGCTGTGTAGGCCATGATCAGGTATGCCGATCCCGACACGAAGTACTCCATACCATCGATCACGGGATACCTGGTAGGTTTACTTTATTAGTATTGTAATGTGCACTTATTGCTTCACGTTCACTTCCAAGCATTATTTAGTGAATATCATCATTCATGAATGATAAACATGCAAAAAACTATTCGTATTGAAAAATTTATTACATGAGCACAACGACGACTGGTTGAAAATTGTTATCTTCTTAAAGGTGAATGATGAACCTTGCAGCTGGAAGGTAAGAGGAGCTTGAATATCTGAATAGGTTGTTCAGTTGAAAATCATCATGGCTGCTACGTGTGGCATAAAATGATTGAGTTATGGTGTCGCGGTTCCTTCCTTTGTGTAAAATCTCATCAGATATGAAAATTCAAGCTGAGACCTTAAAAAATAGAATAAAACTAATCGTTTTTCTCTCATCATCTTTCATTTTCCAAGCACCTGTCGTCATAAATTCATCCACTAAAATAATTGGAATATTGCAAAAATATTGCAGTTGCAAAATTTAAGTTGTTATTTATATGTTTTATTAGTACAGCTTCATATAGCATCGACGATGCTCATTGGAAAATTATTTATTGTTGAAGCCAAAGTTATCGGTATAAATTTATTTATTTTAAATATAAAACATTCGGGCAGAGTTAAACCCCGACCAGAAGGGTCGTTGTTTCTAAATAATTTAACTCTCAAGTCAATCATTTTGACCATTTAATTTCCTGAGTGTGTCACGAGGGCTTATCGATGAACATTCACTTAATGTTAAGTATCATATTTAATTATTCACGAACAAAATTTGTATTTACTCATTGTACTGTAAAATTAAATTTTAATCGTTCTTTATAACGATTAACTTGTTTTCTTGTGTCTCCACATTATCGCAATTCAATTGTCATATTATAAAGCTATGATTGCTGATTGATGATTTTAACGATTTAAGTATGGCAATATGAAAAATGAACGGGTCATATTGTCAAAATATTGACATACTTTCCCAGCCTACAGCACCAGCAGAAAACGGACGTAACATTGATACGCCAAATTGTACCCAGGATGACCAACACAAGCGCAGTATGTGCCTCAGAATTTGGACAAAATATCAATCATTTCTCTGAGAATGTGCGTACACCAAAGCATACCTGTAATGTTTCAGGATGACGACGACGGGAGCCAGGGCCAGCAGTGTCGCCATGACCACGTGGATGAGGTCCTCTCCAAGGCGCATATCAGTTACGCCCACGTGCGATATTGCGGACTGGCTCTCCACTGAACGCAAATTAAGGAGCCTCAATTACCAATTATTCTACATGTACGCGTGAACCACTAAGCGAAAAGAACCGACAATTATTGTGACTGCACGGACATCCTGAGCTATTCCTCTTAAACTTTTAGGACCGGGGGTTGCTGAATTGATATAGTGTTTTCAACCCACATCTCGTAACTGATAAGTCAGTTCTTACATGACCTTCACTACACCGTCTACACGATAGGTTTTCCGACAAATATTTTAAAGTGTACACCCTTGTTCTAGTTACGTCAATTCTAATTATAATTACTGCCAAATTTCCTGTTAACCTATAACAGTTTAGATCTATCATTCACTTACTCATTAGAAGAAGGACATCCATTAAAAAGGTGACAAGAGCCTCAAGGGGCAACCCAGGGCAGAATTTGCTGGGGAATAGGTAGCTGCTGACGAAGGGTCGCCCTCGTGAGCCCAACAAGGCGTACTCCCTCTTGCAGNAAGATTTCACGAGCCATTTCTGTCGCTTCTGTAGGTCTTGAAGGTATTCCTTTCGCCACCTTGTCCAGAATTCCTGAGCTAGATGCTGCACTCTTCGCCAGCGGCGAGCGCCGTAGCTCGCCAAGTCGTGTTCATAGGTCTCTTCGTCGGGTAATGTATTTTTCATAGTTAGAAGCATGGCAGGTGACAAGGGCTGAGGCTCATTAAGATCCGCACTGATTTCCCAGAGGGGAGTAGCGTTTACAATTGCAGCGGCTTCTTGGTAGGGTGCACAGCTCGTCGTGTGCCAGTCCACCAGCGCGGGCCAAGAGAATAGCAGCATCCAGCGCACGCTTTATCCGGCCTACTTTTCGTTCCCAAGATCCACCAAAGTGTGGCGCGTGTGGTGGGTTAAATATCCACAGGAAATCTTCGTCTTGACAACTCTTGGAAAACCGACGCAAGTCCAAATTTTCGTTAGCGTGGCCAACGAAATTCGTTCCTCTGTCGCTTCGCAAGATACGACAGTCACCGCGAATCGCACGGAAGCGACGCAAGGCGTTCCCAAAAGCGGCGCTGTCTAGAGACGGCAAGGCCTCTATGTGCACCGCACGGGACGACTGACATACGAAATGCACTGCCCACAATTGCGTTGTTCCACCCTCTCGTCGCGTTGTTCGTCCCGTGCGCACCTGCCACGGCCCGAATACGTCAAGGCCCGTGTTTGTAAATGGCGGGGCCGCCTCCGTTCTAGCTTTCAGGCTATGCTTAACCTTGCACACCATCGGTAGGCTGCCAGACAGCAAGACCACGTCCCGAGACTATACTTCTAGTAATAGCTCCTCCTTGCACGAATCGAGCTTCTCCTGCAAAGAAGTCACAGTTCAACTGAGGGGCCCGCAGACCTCTAATAGGAGACCGGATCATTATGCGTAGCGTGATTCCGCCACAGGCGTCCACGAACTATCTTACTGTTCCGAGCGAGCCGTTCATGTCGTACGCACTTTCGGGCAGTAAACTCGTATAGTATAGGAGTACCTTGTAGTAAGTACCAGGTCACAAGGATGATTAACGTACGGAATAACAGGTTCAACAACAGACTGCGCTGGCTACTTATTCTTTGTATGGACAGAGACAGAGAGACGGGCGTATGAATGACGCCACAAACGCTTAGAAACCAGACAGCTTCAACCAGGACCGCCTCGTCAGCTGTTGTATTTCAAACCGCTGCTGACCAGGCCACCAAGGTAGACAAGATCGCCAAGGTAACTCTGCAAAAGACAATTGAACTTAATATTGATTGCATTCACATGGTGGATACTCGATTCTGGTGAAATTAAAAATGCCAAATATATCGGTAGCCAAGTTAAATATTAGAAATTATTATGGTATTCTACCGTGTATGGTATTCTATTATGTATTCTACGGATTATTTGAATTTGATCGTACATGAAAATTTACAAAACTATAATCTTCATTCACGAACATGACGCTCGCTAAAAAACCAACTATTAATTAACTCGCAACGAACGACTACAAATGTCGCTTAAAAACTGCTGCTAAACGCAGCGTGGCCATGAGGCGAGAGGCAGGGAGCAGCTGCGATCACTGACAGCAGCTGCTCCCAGCAGGAAGAATACAGCTATTTGAATTAAATAAATACTTAAAGCGAGCTGGGCGCAGACGAATCGAGAAACGCCAACTCCACACCTGAAAGAAATTACCTACTGGTTGAAATGTTTTCGGTACAAATTTAGTTTCAGTAAAGTTAATATGAACGCGGGAAACGCAAAAATTTGAAAGGAGCAGAATGAAGTGTACTGTGGGTGACACTACCTAGTGAAACTGCCAAAACATTACTGCAGTAAAAAACTGCGATTACGATTATTTGAGAAAAAACAGTACATACATCAAACTATACGTGCGTAAGCAGCAACTGCCGACACTTCAACAAAAAATGGTGGCATCACTCGTTAATCTTGATTATTACACACTAATTATATTGTGAAAGAAAAATTTTTTTGCGTAATTGTTAAAAAAAAAAACAATTGTAGATTTGCGGCCAAAATATAATATAATTTATGAACCATTCATGAAAGTTATATATTAGTGGCTTCGTTACTTTTCAGAAAGGCCTTCGCACATTTGTATTGATCATATAAAAGTAAACAGTACTAAAACACTTGCAAACGATGCCTGGTACAACACGTCATTGACTACTCACTTTCTCTTTATAACTCTAAAAACTCGTAGAATTTAATGTATAGTGAAGGCTATATAGCAGAGACGGCGATATCAACGAAATAAAATGAACCATTGACTTCTCTCGTCGTATCCTTAACTTTAATTAAATGCTTAATGAGGACTTCATCAAAGTAGAGAGGAAAACATAAGTAGAGTATAAAACACGCCAGTTAATTTTCATTTTTACTCACAACTCTAAAGAAATCTGCAGTATCCTTAAGAAATCCACTGAATGAATATTCAGTCTATGAACCTCCATATATTGAAGGGTCGACTACTGCGGAGACAACAACCACGGAAAAAATCCCATTAACTAAGACAGAACCCACCCATATATTAAGTAGTTACCAGCGCTGTCGGACTCGAGCGTATAGCGGGCGGCTGCCCAACGCCGCTGGTCCTTATTATTCCTTCGTCTATGGTCCTTATTTATCCCTATTTTATTCACTCTTTTGCGGCAGCCCCGCATGTTGGTGTTACATGATGGCATACGCATGGCATTGTGCCTCATCTGTGCACACTTAAACTCACGCCGATTTTACTGTAGCTGGAACTTGATGTATGCAGCCACCATGTGTGCAACG
>NW_025946314.1:1774-10170 GCF_000764305.2 Hyalella azteca | reverse complement strand
CACCGTGTTTATTGCTGCAGACATGTTACCGTATATATCGCGTGTCAACATTGTTACCGTGGGTACCACTTCAGAAATGTTACCGTATATACCGTGTGTCAACATCGTTACCGTGTGTGCCGCTTCATAAATATTACCGTATACACCGTGTGTCAACATCGTTACCGTGTGTCAACATCGTTACCGTGCCTGCTTCCGTGGTCGCCGCATGCAAGCGTGCGGTGAAGCTATTCATCGTTACCGTGTGTGCCGCTTCATAAATATTACCGTATACACCGTGTGTCAACACCGTTACCGTGTGTCAACATCGTTACCGTGCCTGCATCCGTGGTCGCCACACGCAAGCGTGCGACGAAGCTATTCATCGTTACCGTGTGTACCGCTGTGGCGGTCGATGTCTCAGCAAGCGTTGCCAGGCAGGTAGCATTGACGATGTTTTGCGCGACTAGAAGCGAGTGAGACCGTGTCTTTAGAACTAAATTATATGTATTATTTACAGATAAAAGTCTACATGTAGCATCATTTACTCTAACTGTAAATTACTGGTGTTAGCGCGACTAGCAGCGAGTGAGACCGTGGCCTTAGAACTAAATTATAGGTATTATTTTAGAGATGAAAGTCTACATGTAGCGTCATCTACTCAAACTATAAATTAAAGGTGTTAGACCGTGTCTTTAGAACTAAACTATAGGTATTGTTTTAGAGATAAAAGTTTACATGTAGCGTCATCTACTCAAACTATAAATTAAAGGTTTTAGACCGTGTCTTTAGAACTAAACTATAGGTATTGTTTTAGAGATAAAAGTCATTTACTTTAAATCTATGTTATTGGTGTTATTTGTCTGGAGATACATACTAAATTTCATGCATGGTTCATTTTCTTTCAGTCGGCCACAGTATCCGTAGTAGTATTTTTGTAGTCAAGACAGTGCGAGTTCATTTTTATTTTGACTCGGACCAAACTTTGTTTGAGATATTTTCTTTGTAATCGTTGACTGCCTTCGTCTTAAAAGCCATACGATATGTAGTGCTATGTGATTATTGCAAATTAAGTTAGTCTGCAATAATTTCTCACGTCGTCATCGCTTGTGTAATTGCGTTTTCGCGATTTTTTAGCGCATTTTCCCATTTATGGAAAAAAGGCGCTATTGTGCTCGTCATGTCCGTTCGTCCGTCCGTCCGTCCGTCTGTCTGTCTGTGACTTCACGTTTTCGTTGATTTTGAGAAAATGCACTCTCTATCACTCACTGCAGTGAGTACTGAGTAATATTTTTTTTAATTCGATGAGACTCGCTGAGTAGGATCTTACGTCACCAGCTTGCTGATGAGCTCTTTTTGTTCGCACCTAACTAGCTCTGATTGGCTACCGGGTGTACTGATTGCATGATTGTTTCAGTAACGGCAGTGATTGGATATGAAGTACTCGTGAAAATTGTTGGCTTATAGCGTCCAATAATCTACTAATTCAAACTAACTTAATTTAAGTCAGTTAATTTTTGCATCAGGTGATGATCTTCCTTTCACAATAACGACATGACGACAACTAGCGCTGCATTTTAAAATTGACATTAATACACTTAAATCAACGATAATCGTCTACGTCAGCACGCTTCACTAAAGCTCTTTTGAATACGCGTATCGCTCCAGTTAATTCGTGCATCTCTCTCTCCCTTGTTATTAGAATACTTCCGACATCGCCGTTGTCACTGACATAAAACATTGTCTGCCCTGCAGACCAGACAAGACTTGTCTTCGTTCAGCATTCCTGCCATGCTGTCTGTGTTGCCTGAGGGAATTTACTCAATTTTGCCTATTCAACTTAATTTTGCCTATTCTACTTAATTTTGCGTATTCGGTTGCGCATTGTGGTTCCTTTCGCTCTGAAATTAGTTGCCCAGTGCCACAAAACTTGTATCCTATCTATTTCCTAATGTTAGCGTTATTGATGTCAATTAATGTTCGATGAACACAAACGTAAGAAAGCTGATTCTAGAGGGAAATTTTAAGGCATGTAAGAATTTGAACGGCATTTTATACCGTCTACATGCATTTCTACATGCAAAACGTCAGCTTCAGGAGCGTTTCTCTTATGGGAGCGTTTCTTATGTAACGTTTTAAGTTTCCGCGATCAGTTAGTTGCTTCGACTTCCTAAAGTGCAGCGAATATTGAACATTCCTGAAAATTTGCTCGTGTTCCTGAGCAATTAATCAACTGGTCGGCTAATAGTGCTATTGATTTGTGGTTGAAAGTCTCGCCTTATTGATGTCTTGGTGTGTATTGATTACTACAGCACCAAGTCGTTCTGGAGCGCCAATTCATGACAGAGAGAAGTTTCCTCTGCGATTATTGTTGACCGAAAGTTACTTTAACTGTTATTAGTAGCTAATGCACAGTAATTTATTCTTTAACACCGTACTGCAGCCTGTAAGTATAACCGGCACAGTGATATAGATGTCTGTTGTATCAAAAATAGCCATGATTCTTCTTCTGGTATTTCAATCAGGAAATAACGGTAAATCATTGGGTCCCAAACATTACTCACCTCGATAAAAATGAATCCAGAAAATTTTACAGTATGTAATTTTTATGTGAAACTCGCTGGTATTTTCGTTGCTTAATACTCCTCTTCAACTACAAATGAAGTTGTCCTAAACAATAAAGTTCATGTGCCACCAGATAAAGTTCCATATATCTGTCGGACCAATTGTTTTCGTTCTGATTAAAGCGGCAAAAAGCGATTAAAACTTGTTTGAAATTGAACGAAGAATTTTAGTGCGAGCCTCTGCAATTAAAACGAGCCCTTGAGCAACGACGGGAAGTTGATGCTGTCGTGGACAAATGTGAGTGACGTCAGTGGGAATTGCGCTCGACACGCGTGGATTCCAGTTAAATTATAAAATACCTTCATTTTTTAAATTGATTTGTGCTGAAACGTCCAGCTTGTCTTGCCGACTTAACCTTTTAATAACAGAAATGCATACAGTACATGAATTGAACCCTTTTTCATCTATTATATTGAATTTGTTGTAGCTCATCAGAGTTTACTAGAAAGATTTCAGTTTGTATGTATCACAGAGTGACTGAGCTTGTGGAGTCTTTATGATTTAATTATTTAATGTGGGTTTCAGTTGTGGTGCTAAGTTGTTATGAAGGCAAGGCAGTTGACAGCCTGTCAGGTAAATTGGTCACTAAGGCAGGATTCCTTACATTTCTCTGTCTCTCCGGTGTAAGACACTATGACTAATAAAAGCAATTCTTGTATGACTTTCTCTGTTTGCATTTAGCTCTTTGCCATGCTGTAGCTTTTTACCTTTTCCTCTCTGTCCTGATGTCAATTCATCTCTTTGAGATGATAAGGCAGCCTCTTTATAGCCAGCTTCATTGGTCTTGAGACTTTTTTGCCTTACGAGTGATGAACAATTTTGTAATAATTTTGAACTTCAACCTAGTTCATGTTCATTATTGTTTTCTGGAAAACAACAATGACTAAGTCAATGCTTTAGATATATTATTTCAGATTTTCAGGTAGCAATTCTGGTGCAAGATAGCTAAATTTCTAAAATGCTAGTAAATTATCTGACCTCAAAGCTAACTCATCTGCTCTAATGCATTAAACTTGTTGAGTTTTTACATTATGATTTTAGTTACCAGTTAGACTGGAAAACTAAACATAAGGCTCTTTAAGCAAAGCATGAATTGGGTTATGTTGAATTTTTAAAATGGACTCTATGATAAGTAATTCTGTGCTTGTCATTATGCACAAATACTCAAGATTGAGCTGTTGTAGATGTCTCAAGGTTCCAGCACCAGTTTTTACAATATCATTTTTTTTTTGTTATAGTGTACCTACCATCAATGCTGATAACCTTACCAGTGGCACCAAAGTTGCTAGGCTTCAATAGAAACGATCTATTTTATAAACAGAACAAAACCTCTATTTTTTACATAATCAAAACAGCTGCATCGTCTCATCATGGGGGGATTAAACCCTACATATTGTAGTTCTGACCAATGTAACACTGTTTTTAGTGACAAGCAGCAAGCTATGTACACTGTTAGAAAAAACGGTAAAAAAACTGTCCCACTGGCCTTCTAGTGGCCGGTTGCCCCGTGAAATTAAACTGTTTCGCCACTTTGATCAGATGTTTTATGGATTTTTAGTGTTAAATTTGAATAAAAACGGCGACATTGTGTTTCTTTTCACGTTCCGACCGGCCACTGAATTGCCGGTAATACCGTAAATGGTAATTTTTCTAACAGTGTGCAGTTTCTGTTGAGTAGTTACTTATGTGGCATTGATGGTATTGTTTATTTTATAGTTTTTTTTAACAGTGCCAGTTGCTACACCATCATTTTTTTAACAACAAACGAGCATGTATAGATTTCCTGAACCAAATACCTGTACCAGGAATGTTTTAATTTATTTCTAGTTAAGCAGTGGCTTGAAGAAATGAGAAACGTTTTTATATAAGAACTATTCACTTTGTCCCTCACTATGTTTGCTTTGCAAAAGTATTAATAGAGGGCTCCTTATATATCTATATTGATAACTTAATGTCTTATAGTGACTAACTGCAATCATGTTTCTACTGCACACCGTTTTTAATGATATTGCAATGTACCTACTACTTGTTTTTTTTCCCATAAATAGAATATCTTGGATCAAAGGTTGTAACTTTTATTCAGTCTCATTTTATTGTTAGGATCTTTGAGAAATTGCAATCCAAAATTGAATTGATAGCAAAGTGAAAGAAATAAAAATCTTATCGAAACACTCAGTACTTTAGGTAATTCGTTTTAAGTCTATTATTCAAAATTTTGAGTAAAGGGAGAAATCTATGTATGTGCGGATCACTGTATCTCTAAAAAAATTAATGAATAATATTGTTCAGCTTGTGAAAATACTAGCCGCAGATGTGTGGCTTAAAACTGGGTCAAGTTGACCCACACTAGTGCATCGCTATTAAGACTGCCTCACTTATTTCTATGAGTGACTCAACACGATTTTGTAAGCGATTGGAAACAGACAAGCGATCAATTTGAAGACCGCCGGCTGAGTGTAGGCGACATGCTTTGAATTTGAAATTAAGATATTTTTCATTTTTGAGCACTTACTGCAAACCGAAAAATCTGGAACTGAAATTCCATGCTCTTATCTCTGTTTGCTCTTTGAGACGCTCTCGAGAATACCCGACGCTCTTCCTTGCCTTCAGTGTCGCGTCAGCGCCCGGCGAGTGAGGTTGTCGCTGCGTGTCCGTGCTCGCGCCAGTATTCTAGCCTGTCAAGTTGTATTCGATAAGCATTACGATAGTGCTTTCTTTATTTACACTCTAGTTAGACATATCAAAGTACTAATCCAATATCAAGTAAAGACATAGTTGGCAAGGTTAACCGAATCAAGTTTTTAGTTAGTAAGGACGTCAGCAAGTGATGGACGAGGGTTGGCTAACGTAATTTGACGCACTTACGTCAGGATTGCTGAGTTACTATGACGAGTTCATGTTAACGTCCGCCGCAGCAATAATACTGGACCGTTTGCACCCAACTCTTTATATACCCAACTCTTGGGGTCGATCTTGGTCGTTTTAGTTTCATAAAATGACTAACGTTTAACCCCCATTTTTTCGCTATCGTGGTAGAAAAAAATGTAATACCTATTAATTTTTATTATTATCAATATTTGTTGAACGAATGGATTTATTTTCAAGTAATACGTATATTATCAGTCTGCTTATATCGCAAGTTCACAAGGAATTTAAAAGCAAAGAAAACACCAAGCAAATTCACCATATCGATATTGAAAACGTTTTCAATGTCGATATGGTGAATTTGCTTAGTATTTTCTTTGCTTTTAAATTCCTTCAAGTAATACATTCGGGATTTGTTCAAAGATTCTGTAAAGTGGTGTAAAAAAATCATGCGTGCTCTGCAAATTCAATTTCCTTGCGCTCTGTACTTTGAAATTAATTATATATAGTTTATTAAATACATACTTCATTTACATCATTCATATCTTTGATCGCTTACCATTGTCAATGCCAAGCAAATTTTGCCATTTCTACGTCTATGAAATATGTCGCTATTGTCTAACAATATTCTCTCGGAAATAATCGTATCATGATAATTTTAAAAGCAGCTAAACGTTAAAAGAAAATAACGTCGTCTCCGTAATACGTTTATAGAATGCCTCGCGAGTATATATACCGCGGTCACCTCAATGAGGTCTAAAAAAGAATTTATTTTATGTAATGTTAATATCGCTACTTTGCTTAAATGACAAACTAACCAAAAATTTAAAAGTAAATGCAAACTTAAATTCAATGAAAACGTGTTGGAGACCAGCTCCATCATCAGTTCAAACCCTCAACAATAACAGCAAAACAAAAATGTACACGGTGGAGATTGCTACCTAAATAGCCAGATAAACTGGCCAAGTAACATTAGAAACCTATCGATTAATAAAAATCGTTGCTATAAGTTTCGTTTTATTTTAAAGTTGTATGTACTAATTAAGTTTAATTTTTCTGCATGGCTATTCTGAGTTATAAATTTCTCCCACAGAGCATCCAAGCACATTGACTCGGACTTATGAAGTCTATTATGTGCCAGTCATCGCTGTTGGAATCGAGCTGCTCTACAGAATTTTTTCTATGCATGAAATGATGATAAATCGAAATTACTTCTATCGAACAATGAAGTGTTCCCTTTTTTTATTGTGTAAATTAATAATTTTTTGCCACTCGCTTCTCTGAAATAAAATTAACAAAAAACCTTCTGCACTAGGCTTTCTGAAATTACCTTGAAAAAAAATATGAAAATGAAGAAAAATCGAGAAATGTCTGTGCAGCAATTGTTTTGTGAAGTCTGAAAGTCTTGAGTTATTGGAAGCTACGTTGCTTCGTGTTAAGCCACGTAAGGGCTCAGGTTGCAAGTCAAGTCTGGAGTCTCGTGAAAGTTTCGCTGTGTTTGTCTATCTTGCTGAGTCAGCTACAATTCGGCTCTGAAATGGAGTCTAGATTCCCCTATTTCTGGGCTCGCTCAGCGAGCGGAAACTGTTCTATTCCTGTGACCTTTCCCCATGCTTCTCATTGACCTCTGTTCTATTTTGGGAGAAACTGTGACCCTGCATTAACTGTTTGTCAAAGCATCTTATATTCTATGATTTGATGTAATGTTTACTGATCATGGTGCATTTTAAATCGATGTGATCACTAAGACTTTTTATTAATACGGCGTGGTGTTGGCAGAATTCATCATAATATTACTACCATGACTTTCGAGTTCACTTGTTGAACAAACTATTCCCTGTTACCGAATAAAATATATATGTAACTACGTTATTCATAGTGTGAGTTAGGAAGTATTTCTGTACATCGGGCTACAATTTTTCTTGCCGTGGTGAGTATAGATAAACATTTAAGCTATTCAATTTTCGACCAACTTTCACCCTGTATACGAGATACTTTAATCTTCCGCCTAAAATCCGCAGACTTTTCAACTAATTTTGTGGATTTTCAAAATTCACAAACAAATTGTGGTTTGGTGGTTTTAATTAGGAAGCAAGATTTTCGTGCGTTAAACTGTTTACGAAAAAATATTAGTTGCAGTAAAAATATTGGCACAGTTAACCGCTGAAGAGATCTTTATTAGGTTATCCAATATCCATAGTTCTGCAGTAACGGAAAGTCTTTTTGAGGTATTTTTATTTCACCAGGCTTATAACTGCATCTCGCCCTTTATGCGAATCCTGATTAGATTTTTGAATTTTCTGTAAATTTAGAAAAATAAATAAATATTTCAAGTAAAAACATTTTTATATTGTTTTACTTATATATTTTGACGTTTATCCCTCGAGTTGTCAAGTGTACTTTTCGATAGTTAGTTTGTATAGGGAGCTCAAGCTACTTAACAAGCTTACAGCCCGTCACTCTTGTGGCACTTACACGAGTCTCACTCTCCCGACCTTTGGCTTAGAGTAAGCCCTCAAACTTCATAGAAGCTTTCACACTAGGAAAAAAGAGCTTTAATTATGTTTAGGAAACTGATATGTGTTTTAGCTGCTGTATCGCTTGCGTTTTGTTTGTAATTACTTTATTTTTTTGCAAGTCGATGTTTAGATGATTTCAACTTAATAGTTATTTCAACTTTATTGAAGGGTTCACACTGTTTAGTTATCTTTATATAATTGGCAGCCTCTGTACACGTAGTTGATAATGAACACGTAGCTGCCTCAGTACACGTAGCTGCCTGAGTACACGTAGCTGCCTCAGTACACGTAGCTGCCTCAGTACACGTAGCTGCCTGAGTACACGTAGCTGCCTCAGTACATGTAGCTGCCTCAGTACACGTAGCTGCCTCAGTACACGTAGCTGCCTCAGTACACGTAGCTGCCTCA
>NW_025946314.1:0-1318 GCF_000764305.2 Hyalella azteca | reverse complement strand
CGTAAGTACTTACGCTCTATTTTCTTGTCTATGATTGGTGGATTTTGCTTGAAAGGCCGTCAATGATTGGCGGATGAACTTACGATCTCTTAACTTTTTTTGAAAGTTTAGGCCCAGGTCGACTTCTAAATTCGTGGCACGTGTAACCTCTCATGTAGACCATCTCCATTTGCTGTCTGCCACTGCAGTTCATTTAATGTCAATTGTATTTCGCTAATTTGAGCCTTCTAATATATTTGAACACGTTACAGGATTAAATCTTAATTTAAATATCGTTTAAGATAACTTCTGAAAATAACCTTCTATTATATTTGAACACGTTAGCGGATTAAATCTTAATTTAAATATCGTCTAAAATAACTTCTAAAATAACCTTTAATAGATGGAACATTAGTCAGCTAGATTGATTATAACAGGAAACGCGCATCCTATAGAAGCGTTGCTGCTGTAACTAACGCTGCAACATTGAGCGGTCGCCGTGTGCTGGCGTGTAGTGAAACTGTTCAGGGTTACCGTGTTAACCGCTTCAGACTCGTTACCGTGTGAAATCATCATCACCGTGTTTATTGCTGCTGGCATGTTACCGTGTGATATCATCGTCACCGTGTGTGTTGCTGNCTGGCTTTATAGTACACGTAGCTGCTAATTTCTTGTCTGTGATTGGTGGTGTAGCTTGAAAAGCCGTCACTGATTGGCTGACGGAGTTATAAAATCGTAACTTTTTTGAGCTGATTACCTATTCTAAGCGAGAAATTAAGAGCGCCTATATTATATGACATTCCTTCTCATGTTTAATTTTACGTAGTTAAGTGCCGATGTGATGCGATATGCTCTGCCATAACTAATTTCACGCGAGGGAGAGTGTCGATGTGACGCGACATGCTTCTCGTATTGATTTTTCGCTTGAAAGAGATAAATTTTGGTGTCTCGTGCTGCCATCATCTTGCGCCTCAATTGATCAGACCACGCAACCTTTTCAAGTGTTTGAAGCTCGCGACTGAGTCTTGAAGTCTCAGTCGCCCTCAAAGTGTCTGAGTCATCCCTCAAAGTGTCTTGAAGCCTATACGCACTTTGGATGATATTTTTTATGCCGCACGAAAATGAGCATCAACTGGGTTGATAAAAGATCTTTTCTTGCCTTCACATCAACTGGGTTGATAAAAGATCTTTTCTTGCCTTCATTTATAAGTATAGTTAAAACATCATTTTACTCAAGTGAGACCAATGCCTACATGGCAGTGCAAGCTTCGGCCTGATATTGTGCAGTCTCGGCGTTTATGAAGCCCTAGACTTCTCTCGTCTCTGCACCTCGCATCAA
>NW_025946313.1:31552-39872 GCF_000764305.2 Hyalella azteca | reverse complement strand
TAGTTACGTCTGAGTTGGTAACTGCTACAACGCTGTAGTTACGTCTGAGTTAGTAACTGCTACAACGCTGTAGTTACGTCTGAGTTAATAACTGCCACAACGCTGTAGTTACGTCTGAGTTGGTAACTGCTACAACGCTGTAGTTACGTCTGATTTGACGTAACTGAATGACGTCTAATTTGAGCGTCATTCCGGCCATCTAGTTTGCTTTTTAATAACAGTTGTGAATGAATTAATATTTTACTACTTAGAAATAAATCATCATTAAAAGTTCAGGAACGAATAATTATATTAAAACATTAACTTAATTGTCAAACAGTATGCAATTGCAAGACATGTGGGCTCACAATGTTACGCATGTTTGTTTCATGCAAAGGCAATATGTAATGCAAAAATATTTCATGTGAACAAAATCTAAACATTTCAGTTTATTTTGATACATAAATTTACATTTCCTTACATGCTGACTTTGTTCTTTTATGTTGATCACTCGATTGTTTTCCATCTGATTTTAATTGCCAAATGGAAAAATTTGAAAAAATTTAAAGTGGGCAAAATAATAAAATTGCCTGCAAATGTCATTTAATAACATTACCGAAAAACAGCAAGTAGAACTTTTCCAACCTCTTCTTGCTCTCTTACTTTTATTGTTATTATTCCTTGCCTCTTTTATTTCTAGATCTTATGAGTGTTCTTTCTATTTTTACATGTTTAACATCGAACTGAACAAGACAGTCACAAAATTCAACTGTGAGTGTTATACATAATTTAATTCCATTACTCATTTTGACTCGTGATCGTCGTTATTTTAGTTATCCTTTTTTGTTTATTTAGCGATCACGCATTGCATGCTTGTTCGTGGAAATTTGTTTTCTTGTTAACAATATAGCGACTTGGCATTCTGTTGATCATTTATAAATATCAAAACCTGCACATTTATTGNACAAAATATTAAGCCTTCACAAAATATTAAGCCTTCACAAAATATTAAGCCTTCACAAAATATTAAGCCTTCACAAAATATTAAGCCTTCACAAAATATTAAGCCTTCACAAAATATTAAGCCTTCACAAAATATTAAGCCTTCACAAAATATTAAGCCTTCACAAAATATTAAGCCTTCACAAAATACAGTGGTGGTCAATAAACGAACTTTACTCTCTCCGTGAACAGCCTGTACCGCCGTTTCAAAACAATAATTGTACAAAGTAAATAAGATAAATAAGGAAGGTAAAGACAACAACGGAGAAAACATGGACACACCTCGAATAAGATTGAGATGATAGAGATAACAATGCATTTGAACAGGTGAAGACCGGAATAAGGCAAAAAGTAAAATGCGTACAGCCTGCAGCAAAAACTGGAGAAAGGTCCGCCAGATTTCAGTTTCAAAAAATGCTTCGTATTTCAGAACGATTCGAATTATAACGAAATAAATGTTGATAGCTCAAATTGTTTGAATGTATAGAAATTCGAAGTTGGTAATCCATTGTGAATATATAAGTTCTCAAGATTCATTATCGTGTTTCTCTTGATGAATTTTTTATTTTAACATCGACAGCGCTCATTTAAAAGATTTATGTTTGTTAACCAGTAATCAGATCTAAAAGAAACTTGTTGTCGATCACCTAAATTAATTGAAAATTTTATTATTTTTCAGCGTCTTATATAATTAGTTTGTTCGAATCGTAAATCAAGGAGAAATTTTAAGCAAAGAAAATATCCATAAAATTCAACATATCTCTGTCGATCTTTTCTAAATTTGTTTCATATGCACTCTTTAAATATTTAAACTGATGACGAAACTGCAGGTTTTCGAAAAAATTCGATATAAATACAGTGAACTTACTTTGCCTTTTTCTTATTCTTTTTTTTTTTTTTTTTGTCAGCGCCTTGCTCCGGCTTCTTTATTTAAATCAATTGAACTCCTGACGAAGTTATAATAGTTCGTGATGAATTTCCAATTGCATTCAGTGATTGCAAATTAAATTTGATCGACGAGTATTGATTTTAATGCTGGTAATTAACGGTCACGGAAGAGCCTCCATGTTGCCTGGCTTCCTCGTTAAGAGCAGATCTTTGTCTTTAATTGAAACATCGATCATTGATAATTATGATAGTAGTGGAAAGACTAAAGCACTAAGACTAAATTTCATACTAATTATTACTTGTATATCATGCTTCAATTAATGATATTTCTGAACTTTATGTAGAGATTGGAGCCTTGAAAGTTAGTCTTTAATAGCCAGTTATTTATTTGGTTTACGCATTATAAAGATGATATTGCATTGTCACTGCTTGGGCGTTTATATTACTTATATATGCGGCAAAAATACTTTAAATATCCCGCGTGTTGGAACTCATACTTCCACTAGTCTGTCAAGCGAATAAATTTTTTAATAACTACTGTATATTTCAAACTGATCACAATTTTCAATACGTGGTTATTTTATTACGCGTGGTGTGCGTTCTACCCATTTGTTATCATGATTTCCGCCGCATATATTTCGTTCATAAGCCGAAATATTCTGGGATTCTATTTATAAAACCGATGGTGAGTCGGGAGCCGAAGTCTGCTCTGACCCTCCGCAAATAAGGAGGATCGTGAGTCGTTAGCCGAAGTCTTTCCAGACTCTTCCTTTAATTAATAAAGAGGATCGTGAGTCGTTAGCCGAAGTCTTTCCAGACTCTTCCTTTAATTAATAAAGAGGATCGTGAGTCGTGAGCCAATGTGTGCCCTGACCCTCCTTTAAATGAGGAGGGTCGTGAGTCGTGAGACGAAGTCTGCTCTGACTCTCCCTCACATAAGGAGGATCGTGAGTCGTGAACCGAAGGAGGATCCCCAAACATAAGCCGGAATATCCCGCGATTACATTTAATAAGAAGGACCGTGATTCGTGTGCCGAAGTCTGCCCTGACCTTTATAAGGAGGAGTCCTGAAGACGTGCGGTCAGTTCCTCACCAGCGGGCACCGTGGCACGTCAGCCGGACTAGCAGAGCAAAGACGGTCAGTGAGATCCTGGGAATATTAACTTCTTGTGATGAATGTTTAGTACGAGATCATAAAGATAGATAATAACAGTTGTTCAACGATACTTCGTATATTGCGAAGTTAAATTAGTCCATTTTATTTGGTGGGCATTGTAAGCAAGTTTAAGAATCAAATTCATGTTCATTTCGGTGCGTAAATTTAAAATAAACTTTCAACGATCTCTTTATTCCATATTTGCGTGTTTAAAGTTTGGAATATTTTATATTTTCCTTAATTTTTCAGCTCATATATGACCATCCACTTTATAATCAAAGGAATATTTATGATGATGGATTGATCTTCGAACTCGATCCGCGTGGAGCACTCGTCTCTGGCTTATCACGAAACCCTCTAATATAACTCATTTGTGGAGCTAATTTAAATTGCAAAATGGCATGTGTGATAATACGCGTAATGTAGCACGCGTATTAGTTCGTTTAATATTTCGCGTAATAGTTCGCGTAATAGTTCGTACGCCTATTACTACGCCTAATAGCGGGCCTATACTAGCGCGCGTGATATATAGTACATTTAATAGTGCGGCTAGTAGTACGTGTAATAGCACGCGTAATAGTACGCAAATTATTACATGTAAAATTTCAAGTTTTTCTCCGAGGCCACGCACAGTTTTACTGGTTAATCATTTGTAACTTGTCAGAAATGGTTTACGATCAGGTAGATCGAATCTATCATTTAAGCTCGCCGATATATATATATTTTTTGCCTTTGAATTAAAAAATTATTTAATTCTAGTTGGAATACCAAATCAAATACGTTACATTTGGACAAAATTTTCACTTAAAAATTTTTACCCTACCAATTTTTTGGTCAAGTATACTGCAAATTTCTGCATTTTTCTTGCTTATACTTTAATATCGTGATGGTATTATCGGATAAAAAAACATATTTGATGAATGGGATTCATTGCACTTGGCATTATTTATTAAGAAAGTTACATATAAATAATTTTATTTCCCGAATAAGTGGGCTATTTTTAGAAATGAGTCTTCGAAGAATGAGCGCGCACTTACCCTTTAATGTTTTTCAATAATTTAACATAAGTTTTTTCAATTTCTAGAAGTTTAGCCGACGAGTTATCTGAGGTTGCTTCAAATATTCCTCGTGAAGACATACAAGAAATAAATGTTATTAATGTATAAATAACAGCTATCATATCTAGGTTAAATATAGAGAGACAGTTAACCTAAAAAAATCAATAAATTCAAGGATCAATCAATCAATTGTCTACTTCCACAATTATCTTGAATTTGTTGTATGTCTTCTATTAAACGAAGGTCACAATTCACTATTTTTTGTACTGAAAAACGCAGTTAGTTTACGCTCCCGAATTTGATTGATTGATGGAGCATTTGCTTGAATTAATTAAAACATAAATTGAAGTCTACCATTCCTATTATAATTTTTCTCTAATTGGAACTTCACTGTCATCGATACACAAATTCTTCATAAATTAATTGGTTTCGAATGTCTTTAATTAGATGAGTCTTTGAACGTCCGTGGCTCCGATGTGTCCAATTTTTTAGATTAGCTTTCCCGGGATACGAATAAATGAAACGAGATATTAACTCTTATATCTTCAAAATTTCTAATTAATATCGAAAGATGATGTGGCTTCCTTATCAGCTTTTAGTCACAATAGATACGGGAAGAGATTACGTTATCTGACTGGACATGCTGAGGGCTGCGCAAATATGTATGTACTGGGAATGTCTTTAGAAAACTTGTAGGGAATGTCTATAAATTCTTGTTGGGAATGTCTAGAAATTCTTGTAGAGAATGTCTAGAAATTCTTGTAGGGAATGTCTAGAAATTCTTGTAGGTAATGTCTAGAAATTCTTGTAGGGAATGTCTAGACATTCTTGTAGAAAATGTCTAGAATTCTTGTAGGGAATGTCTTGAATTCTTGTAGGGAATGTCTTGAAATTCTTGTAGAAAATGTCTAGAAATTCTTGTAAGGAATGTCTAGAAATTCTTGTAGGGAATGTCTAGAAATTCTTGTAGAGAATGTCTAGAAATTCTTGTAGTTGTAGAGAATGTCTAGAAATTCTTGTAGTTGTAGAGAATGTCTAGTAGGTAATTCTTGAAGGGAATATCTAGAAATTCTTGTAGGGAATGTCTAGAAATTCTTGTAGAGAATGTCTAGAAATTATTGTAGGGAATGTCTAGAAATTCTTTTAGAGAATGTCTAGAATTCTTGTAGGGAATGTCTTGAAATTCTTGTAGAAAATGTCTACAAATTCTTGTAAGGAATGTCTAGAAATTCTTATAGGGAGTATCTAATAACTTCTTGTATCAAATGTCTAGATAATAAGTCTAGGGCATGTCTATCAACTACTAGTAGGGAATGACTAGAAAATACTTGCGAGTTATGTCTTAAAAACAATTGCTTGGCATTTCTAGTAGATAATGATAAGAAAAATCATATCAGATACTAAAAAAATGGAATTAGCAAAATTTTGTTGAAAATTCCTGAAAATTTTATATAGATATAAATATAAATTTAAAATAAGTGTCCAGCAAATAATGCTGGTGGTGCCTAAAAAATTATATTAGGATATCCGCTGTAATTTATGGAATAAATTAGGCAGCAAATTCTTGTATTGAATTCATTGCCAATAATTCAGGAATTATTTGTGAATGTACAATTAATTTCGAAGATTCATGGCAAATATGGCGAAAAAAACTATCACTGAAAATTCACTTCAAATATTTATTATTAGTTAATTGCAAATGTTCATTATTAATTAACAGCCAATACTGATTAGTAATTAACAGCAAATACTGATTATTAATTATCTGCTAATACTTTTTAATAATTAACTGCAAATACTTATTATTAATTTACTGCAGATAGTCATTAGTAATTAATTACAACTGTTCATCATTAATTAACTGCAAATACTTATTATTAATTAATCGTTAAGGCTCATTATCAATTAAAAGCCAATACATATTATTAATTAAATGTAAATACTCATTTCTAATTAACTGCAAATGCTCATTATTAAATAAATGCAAACCCTTATTATTAATTGACTGCAGATAATCATTAGTAACTAGCTGCTAATACTTGTGGTTAATTAACTGCAAATACGTATAATTCATTAATAGCATATTCTTATTATTAGTTAACTGTAAATACTTATTATTAATTAACTGCAAATACTTATTATTAATTAACTGCAAATACTAATCATTTTTTAACTGCAAATACTAAGTAATTGATTGGTAATACTCGTTTTGGCTAGGAAATACTCTTAGCTATTCATATCTTATATAAAATACATTTCGAATGTTGCAGAATTCTAATTTCGGATGCATGTGGTGAATTAATATCAAGCAATTCATTGAAAATACTTTTCAAATACTCTTTGGAAATTAAATTCCGACACTGTAAGTGAATTCTTAACAATTATATATGTTTTTTTGCTAATTTAGAGTAGTCAAACATTATTTGAAGAACAAAAAATTAACGAGTTTATACAGTATCCACGCATTTGTGAAATTTAGGAAATCTTCAATATAATTTATAAACATATATTAAACTAAATTAATTAATGAGCCAATTTAATTTAAAAATTAAAAACGTGTTTAAATCTTCTCAAGTAGGAGGCGCGTACACATTTACGCTTCGTTCCGAACGGTGCTGTACGAACGTCCGAATTAAAGGAAAAATCACTCAGGTTTCATGCGTATTCTTACAGATATTTCATTTCTATTTTAATTGGTAATTCAATTCTTTTCACGTTTTTTCTTCGATGTTCCATGCTCAAGTGTAGCTCTGTGAATTTCATTTACTTCTGAGCTTAATTTCTCTGACGAAATCTAAAAGAAATCTAAAGATAAACCCTTTAAGCGGTACGAGTTTGGGCTCAATATTTACCTTTATTTAAAGCTGTTAAAATTGCGACTCAAAAATGTACGTTAAAATAACTGTTAACTTTTCGAAGTTGAAGTTGAGATTTTGTTTTTAATTCAACTGAGCAAAATACGTTCGACAAGTGTATCACTTTTCGTAGCTGTCACGAAATACGTAGATCGTCATAGCTCGAATAACTTCGTGTGACAGTGACAGGTTAAACTTGTCGGCAAGTCTCTTGCCCCAAGTAGGTTAAAATAACATGTCATCTGGCAAATAACATGGTTAAAATAACATGTCATCTGGCAATCATCACATTGGGTTAGCATATATACTTGATCTTCTGCTATTAGATACTTCTATTCAATAGCCATACTTCTTCTGCTAGCTATACTTCTTCTTGATCTTCTGCTATTGAATACTTCTATTTAATATTGAATACTTTTATTCAATAGTACTTAAATCTCACACTTGTCGGCAAGTCTCTTGCCCCAGGTAGGTTAAAATAACATGTCATCTGGCAATCATCACATTGGGTTAGCTATATACTTGATCTACTGCTCTGTCCACTCTACATCTCAACCGGCACACTGGAATATTGAATACTTCTATTTATAGGATATACTACGTACTCTATATTTTAACCGATTATGACACTGCATTCTAGACATTTTGGGGATCATTTTGAGACGATGAAATATAATTAAAACTTTTATTTCTTGCCGAATAAATTTTTCGAATCAAATTTTACTCTAAAAATATTTATAATTAGAGAGCACAGCATATAGCATAACTATAAACACCTTCTACACAATATTTATACATCTACACGTTTGATGTACATACTTGATGTATACAATACTTTGATGTACGTACTTGATGTATATACAATACTTTGATGTATACACTTGATGCATGCAATACTTTGATGTATACACTTGATGCATACAATATCTTTGATGTATATACTTGTTGCATACAATACTTAGATGTTTATACTTTATGCAATACAATACTTTGATGTATATACTTGGTGCATACAATACTCTGATGGATACACATGATTCATACAAAACTTCGATGTATATACTTGATGCATACAATACTTAAATGAATCCCAGCTTCAGAAAATTTTTCAGTATAAATAAAGTCATAACAATCGAAACTTTATTTAACACAAATTAAAATATTTATTATACGTGTACTATACGCGTGTTATACGTGTAAGATCAGCGTAGTATACGTGTGTTATACGTGTAAGATCAGCGTAGTATATGCGTGTTATACGTGTAAGATCAGTGTAGTATATGCGTGTTATACGTGTAAGATCAGTGTAGTATATGCGTGTTATACGTGTAAGATCAGTGTAGTATATGCGTGTTATACGTGTAAGATCAGTGTAGTATATG
>NW_025946313.1:0-30294 GCF_000764305.2 Hyalella azteca | reverse complement strand
GTGTTATGAGTGGCGTAACTGTTATGAGTGGCGTAACTGTTATGAGTGGCGTAACTGTGTTATGAGTGGTGCAACTGTGTTATGAGTGGCGTAACTGTTATGAGTGGCGCAACTGTTATGAGTGGCGTAACTGTGTTATGAGTGGCGTAACTGTGTTATGAGTGGCGTAACTGTTATGAGTGGCGTAACTGTTATGAGTGGCGTAACTGTGTTATGAGTGGCGTAACTGTGTTAATAGTGGTGCAATAGTGTTGCGAGTAGTGCAATAATATCATTAGTGGTGCAATAGAGTCATGAATGGTGAACAGTTACTATGCGTGAGATAATTGCTTCATAATTTATGTAGCTGTAAAATGAATGATGTTGTGGTGTTATTGATAATTAATTAAACAATATGCTTTGCACATGAGCTATTAGTGTGCCATTTTCTCGTTAGTGAAGCACTAGTTGCACCAGTAATCAGTGAATAATTATACCTAATCATGAATGAATCTCTTATTGCTATATATGCAGAAATGAATATAAATGGATGAATATTTTGTCACGTCAGAACCCACTTCAACGATAGCCTCTTGTCCCTCATAACCAACACACTTTGGGCTTTAATTAAGCTGTCGTCGCGTTTTTCTCCGTTGCTGAATAGAATAACGATAAGATTATCTCCTATAAATTCTCCGTAACTGAATAGAATAACACTTATAACAATGCATAGGAATTTTCTGTTGCAAAATAGAATAATGGATACGAAAAGCCATGGGAATTCTCCGTAACTGAATACAGTAGAATAATGGGTATAAAAATGCATAGGAATTTTCTTATTCATAATAAAATAATGCATAGAATAACAAGTAGGAATTCTCCGTTACTGAATAGAATAACGGTTATAAAATTCATAGGAATTTTCTTATTCAAAATAAAATAATGCATAGAATAACAAGTAGGAATTCTCCGTTACTGAAGAGAATAACTCATAGGCCGACCTTCAAATCCCCCCCCCTCTGTCTAGTTGGGGGTGGGGGCGAAGGCACCCCAAGGACCTTCACAATTAATAACAATTAATATTCCTGTCACAGATACGCTGGCGATGCAAGTAATTCCGCTGATTCTCATTTCCTGTATGGATTTGAAGATTTGTTATTTTTATTTGAAACTTATGCTTTACGAAGACTTGTAGTCGCCAATACATTTGATTAATATAAAAAATATACGTACACGAAACCAAATAATCCAGAATAGGTCCATATGACTGGTTGTAGATCAATAGGTCCATATGACTGGGTGGGGATTAATGAGTGCGGAGTCTGGGTGCGAATGACTGAGTGTAGATGACTGAGTGTAGATGACTGAGTGTAGATGACTGAGTGTAGATGACTGAGTGTAGATGACTGAGTGTAGTAATAGGTCCATATGACTGGGTATAGATTAATAGGTCCATATGACTGGGTGCAGATCTATAGGTCCATATGACTGGGTGTAGATTAATAGGTGCATATGACTGGGTGTGGATGACTGAGTGTAGATGACTGAGTGGAATTGACTAGGCTAAGTTGGCTTACACAAATGTGTGGTATTATTCATAAAGTGGATAAGCTGTACAAAAAAGTGTGCTGTAAATCAGAATGGAACTTTTATGACCAAAATGACTTTTAAGTAACGCAAGAAGTGAATAAATTGCGCTAAAAGGGGAAGATGAACATAATAAAACATGGTGTCTGTGTCTTGCTTCTCTACCGTCAATTAATTTTTTTTACTATTTTTTAGAACCACTGAACCCCTGTTGTATTTGAAATCAAACTTTATATACTCAAAGATAACTATTTCACATTGTACAATTTTTGCAAGAAATAATTTTTTGCACAGCCTAGCTATACGTTTTTTCGTGTAAATCAAACTTGAACTCTCGTCATGTCACGTGTGCCGCGCAGCATCAGCGAAGCTCACGCTGACAGATATGGTAGGTGCTATTATATTTATTATTTATTTTATATTATATTTATATATATTTATTTATGTATTATTTCTCCATTAATTTAAAAACTGCATGCAAGCAAGGAAAACCATTAATTTCATCAGATTCTAATAGACATGCGTTTTTTTCTAATAGACATTTTAGCGTTTTTTCCCTTCATACATTCTTTTAATACCTGATATTCATCTCTTCGGCATTTAATATTCAGCGTTTCAACGTATTTTCATGCCAAACATTGGTATGTGAAGTGTAGCCGAAGACACACGACTTATTATGCGTCTTTGGCAAAGGCATATTCTGGCCAGAGACACACCTATATTTATGACACATACCGAGATGGGTTATCGCCAGAGACACACCTATATTTATGACACAAACCGAGATGTGTTATCGCCAGAGACACACCTATATTTATGACACATACCGAGATGGGTTATCGCCAGAGACACACCTATATTTATGACACATACCGAGATGTGTTATCGCTAGAGACAAACCTATATTTATGACACATACCGAGATGTGTTTTCGCCAGAGACACACCTATTACCGAGATGTGTTATCGCCAGAGACACACCTATATTTATGACACATACCGAGATGTGTTATCGCCAAAGACACACCTATATTTATGACACATACCGAGATGTGTTATCGCCAGAGACACGCCTATGTTTATGACACATACCGAGATGTGTTATCGCCAGAGACACACCGCAGTATATATAATACCCACTTGGAGATGTGTTTTCGCCAGTGAACATTTAGTTATTTCAACCCGTACCTCAACATTTAGTTATTTATTCTCGTCTGGTACGGGTTCGAGGGCAGTCTATTCATGCCGAGGGTCTATCGTGATATTTCTGTGCCCTCGTCTCCCAGGCATCGATCCGAGGGCAGACTCTTGGCCGACGTCACGCGAACACCTGTAGCGCTCAGGGTACAAAGGTTGAAGCCTTCATTGCTAATGTATGTAGATAATGTAGATCACGTGATAGTCATTATCGATAATGTAGATCTCTCAACAATGTAGATCGCGCGATAATATAGATAACGTGATAATGTAGATCACGCGATAATATAGATAACGTGATAATGTAGATCACGCGATAATGTAGATCACGCGATAGTGTAGATCACGCGATTTTTTTTCAACTCTTATTCATTTCCAGCTTTGTATATTTAGGGAACCACCTCCTCATCTACGATTACGCATGCACGTGTATGTATATATCTTGAAAATGAATGGGTGTTATTGTCCAAATAGTGACGTATTCGTATTTTTTAAGTGTTTCGTATTTTGACAAAGTACCGTTAATTTGCGCAGCCGTATTAGTCGTTCCGTTAGTGTTCTGAATTTCATTACCAATTTGGTGTAAATGAACACAATCTACAGGATGTATCAAATATTTTCTCTCACTTGAACTATGAAAAAAATAAATATGGTCGCAGGCAAAAGTAAATTCAGTTTTCATTAAATTTTTACAATGGTATAATCACGAATAACGATCATCTTCTCTACGTACGGCTGGCGTCGTACGCAAGAAGAAAAAAGTCAGACTTTGCAAAGTTGATGAACAATTATATGTGTTTAGGCCAATGTCGTCAACGTGCTAAATTCAACATTATTAAAAGGTTCGTAAGATATACGTGCATTGACTGCGTGCTAGTTAGCCAGTAAATATGTACACAAAGTGTACGTGTATTTTTAATTTACCAAGGACAGAAGATGAATTGATTTGGTCAGGTTAGCCCTCAATTGAAGAACTTAATAAAAGCTGTGACATTTTCTGGCTGTTTGAATAGTAAATCCAATTCAAGAACTTGACGACACATAACACCATACGTAACACTGATTCGATACGCACAAGCGTTAATTTTATGATACACACAAGAGTTAATTTGGTGATAGAGATGAACGTTAATTTGGCGATACGCACATGCATTAATTTAAAGATACGCACATATCTAATGTGGCGATACGCACATGCATTAATTTAGAGATACACTCAAGTTCTAATTTGATGATACGCACAAGCGTTAATTAGACTATATATATTGTTTCCCGCAAGAATAAAAATATATTAGCCTCCCTCCCCTACACGGCCTTACATACGCAGCTAGTGACATGTCAGTTGTTTCCCTGTATAGCTCTTGCTCATGACAATGCTTGCAGCGCATGTACAACTTATATATATATATATATAAGAGACGTATATAAGAACATATATATATATATATATATGTATATATGTTCTTGTTACAAAAAGTGGAGATGGTGCCAATGGGCTAGCAACGGCGTCAGTCTTGCAAAAGTCGTTTGTGAAGACACAAGTCGTAGTCTCAAGGCTCAAGGCGTTGGTGCTTAACTGTTTTATTGGCTTTGAATATTTAATTTTTTCACGGTAGTTGTTCCCTGTTGCATTATTTATGCAGATTGTATACACTTTCGATTTCGTATAACATTTTTAAGTGAATAATGATTAAAAACGCAGTGTTTTTTTTTTGCCAATAAGTCAGTTACGGTTCTACTAGCTCCGATAAAATCCATTATCGTCACTTAATTTTTAAAATCTTCACGTCGGGTTGAATTTTAAATGAAATCATTTGGTTTCAACTAAATGATCAGAGTATCGAATTTTTAGAAATTTAGATAATGTAGAAATTTCAAACATGTATATGTTATAATAACATTTTTTGCTCGTAAAACGTATTGCGATAGTCACTATCTTTTGGATCATGTTATTGCCATTTCTGTTGCTATTTATGTTATTGTTACTGATACAGAAGTTTTTATTTATCTCAGAAATTTGGTTATTATTTAAATGTATTTAATCATTTAAATCGTCTGCAGAAGTCAGCTTGACCAGCAGCCATTGGTAGCTTTTTGTCAGTCATCGCTGTTTTTTATAGCACGTGTTTGTTGTTGTTGCTGTTGCTGCTGTTGTTGTTGATGATGTTGTTGTTTGTGCTTTTGTTTCTTGGCCTTGAAGCTTTCTGAAATTGCAAGCAACGAAATTGCACGATTTATGTTCTATCATTTTTATTGTACCTGAATTTTAATTGATAATCTGACTTTGAAAATTTGCGATTACATTCGAGTTGAAATTTTTAATTCGAAATTTTTAATTATTCGAAATTTTTTAATTAAAAAACTCACTTTGACTTCTGTTTCTCATAATTTTCGATAAGTTTGTGAGCAGCATTGTCAAAGTCGTTGACGGTATATACCACAAGTTTATTTAAAGTCTATATAAATTGCGAGAATTTACTAGAAACCTTCTTAAACAACTTGCAAGAATATCGTGCATTAAGTGGAAGTTTTTTTTATAATGTCCTGCTAATGGAATACCGACCGCTTCCAGAAACTCTTGAGAAGAAATTTGAAATAATATAAAATAGAAAAATAGTTTTTTAGGATTTGAAATAATATGAAATAGAGGAGTAATTTGTTTTTAATATTTGAAATAACAGGAAATAGTCGAGGTGTAATTTGTTTTTTAGGATTTGAATTAAAATGAAATAAAGGAGTAATTTGCTTTTAAGATTTTAAATACTATGAAATAGAGGAGTAATTTTTTAAGATTTGAAATACTATGAAATAGATGAGTAGTTTTTTAAGATTTGAAATAAAATTAAATAGGGGAGTAATTTGTTTTTTAAGATTTAAGATGATATGAATTAGAGGAGAAATGCGTTTATGGGATTTGAAATAATATGAAATAGAGGCGCATTTTGTGCGTAAAATTTGAAATAGAGGAATAATTTGTTTACAAGAAAAATGTTGAGTATTTTGTCTCCTGAAGATTTTCCGGCCGCCATAATGAATGAAAGGTTAACAATTAAATCTTTGTTTTTTTTTTGCTTCAATTCTCTCATCTATACTGCTTTCTTTATTTTTTTAATTTTCATCGCCCCTAAATTTTTAATTTTCATCGCTTGATATTATGAGATTCAATCAAAGCTCCAGAGTCATTCATTTTCAATAAATAAATCATTTCAATTTATTTATTTTGCAAGAAAATAGAAGGGCTTTTAATCTGCCCTTATTTATTTAATATTTTTCAATATTATTCTACGTATGTTTGTCTACTTATTACGAAAAATTCTCAGTAAAATGAATTTCAGTTTATTTACAGGATGATGATAGGAAATTTGATTAAAAGCAGGATGATTATGTACGGATGATGCTATTTGAACACAATTAAATGTTGATATATAATTTAGCGTTTTAATTTCGTGCGAAAAATTCGAATTCGTATTATTTTCCCTGTTAGTGAATACTGTTAGTGCAATAATTATTTCACTAATAGCATCATTTAGTTATCCTCTTATCTATTGAATGCACAAAGATTTCTTTCGTTAACTCTAATATTTTATATTTACTTGACGTTGCTCGAATCTTTAATTCACTTTATTTTTCTACCCTACCGCATTGGGTAGCTATTATCATATGGATCCGTTAAAGTCATAGCGATATGCAATATATGAAGTTCATAATGAACGGCAATTAAGAAAGAGTCTCCCCTGAAATACGCTGTGCTTGTGCTGGCATCGGAATTCGCGGGTGCGCAGTAAATGCAGTTGGAGTGCAACGCTCGGGTACATTGACTCTATATTTGTAACTTGCAAAGCTTGCCAAGCTGAAGCTTATTTAAAGATACCTACGTGCTCATTTCCCAGAGAAATTATTCCTATTCAAGGTTATCTTCTGAATTTATTGATAATCAGAGTCGGTTTATCTCTAGGCGCTGTAGGCCGTTAAATTGCTTGGGAGAAAAAAAGCTTTTTTCAACTTTACTTGAGTCTTCGCCCCTACGTAATCTTTGGTAATGTATTTCATTTTTGGATATAGTTTTTAAATTTTTGTACAACATTTAGCGCACTTAATTCATATTATTAATACTGGAGAATTTCATGAATAAAAGTTTTTTGCTGTCATTCTTAGAAGAAAGTAAATTTTTGCATCAAATGTTGAGTGGAAAAAGTGATTAGCAGCCACTTCAAGCCACACTGTCATGAGTGATTTTTGCAGCAATTGCCTGAGAAAATTTTGTAAATAATCACATAGGCAAATTTGTTGTATATATTTTGTATATTCGTACGTATTTTTGTATTTTGTTTGTATATTCGTACGAGATTGAATCGGGCCTTTTAATAATCTCGTAATCGAGCCGTAAATATCTATATTATCGAGCCCTAAATATTCATAATGAAATGCAAAATGTTTATTCGAAGCTATGACGTACTTGAGCAGAATAAATTCACTTGCAATATTGGAACTCCCGTATTTTTTCTGGCTTGCTAAAGATATCCTTTGGCAACTGCGAGGGATTCTCGCACACGATGAGCGGCATTTTCTCATTTATGGAAAAAAATGCAATATTGTGCTCGCCCGTCTGTCTGTCCGTCCGTCCGTGACTTCACGTTTTCGTCGACGAGAAAATGCGCTCTCTGTCACTCACTGCAGTGAGTACTGAGTTATATTTTTTCTGGCTTGCTAAAGATATCCTTTGGCAACTGAAATTATTCTTATTCAAGGTTATGTTTTTATTATATTGGATAATCAGAGTCGGTGTTAATTGCTATGAGCTGTGCGCCATTGCATTGCTTGAGAAAAAAATTATTTTTCACCTACACTTGAGTCTTCGCCCTAAGTAATCTTTGGCAATGCTTTTCATTTTCGGTATACTATTTAAATACTTCTAGCACTTTTCTTGTATTCAATTTCAGATAAATGATATTGGAGAATTTTCACGAATGAAACTTTTTTTGCCGTCATTCATTAAAGAAAGTTTGTTTTTGCACTATATGTTCGAGTGAAAAACGTGATCAGCAGCCATTTCAAGTAACACTGTCATGCTAGAAAACTCGCCATGAGTGTTTTCAAGCATGACACTCATGCTTAAAAAGAGTGATTTTTCAAGCATGACAGAGTGATTTCTCACTCTGTCTGTCTTGCTTGAGAGTGACCGAGTGATTTTTGACTGAGTTATTTTTGACATGGCGGAGTGATTTTTACAGCAAGTGCCAGGGGTAACTTTGTAAATAATCACAAAGGCAAATTGTTTGTATATTTTGACGGGACTTAGTTACGAGATTCGTACGACATTAAATCGAAGCATTTATTAAATTATTAAGATTATAAATATTTTTAATAAAATGTAATATTTTTATTTGAACCTATGATGTATTTGAGCAGAATAAATTCACTTGCAATATTAGAACTCCCGTTTTTTTCTGGCTTTCTAAAGATATCCTTAGGCAACTACGCTGGTCCCTCGCACACGTACACTGACGATGAGCGGCATTTTGTTGAAGCTTAGGGATTCCACCTGGCGATTGATATTAATCTTTTCCTGATTGTGAAAGATTTTCTCAAGTTTTTTATTCTTCGTTGAATTTCTTGGATATTATTGGCCTGTATTTCTTCTCTTCGCACTGCCGCAATAGTGAGAAAGATTGATAAATGTCTTTAACCGTTCGATAAGGTTTTTTATCTTGGTTCGTACCTGTTCAGTCTTTTCGGTTCGTGATTGTTCAGTCTTTCCGTTTTGTAATTTATTTAGTTTTATCTGTTCATGCTCATCTCATTTTTCTTGTTAATTTATATCTGTCTCGGGTTTTTGATTGAGATATTTACAGCCAGTTTACTGTGGAAATATACAGTTTATTTTGTGACTGATCATAATTTACTGCTGAATTATTTTCTATTGTACTTTTGTGTGTTTTTTAATAGTTATTTACATGCAATAATTAATGAACGATGCTAATCAAATGCAATTATCTTCTTTTCCTCAGAAATTATTAATTTTACCTCTGAACTACCTCACTCAAGTTTATTTTAACTCGTAAATTTGCGTTTTTTATTTGTCATATATTCCAGGTATCAAATAAATGTTTCTTTATTCATAGAGCATTTATTCAGAATATTATCATATACGAAATTGGTATATTTATTTATTTATTCTATTTAATATTAATATTATGAAATAAATAATATAATATATCAATATATTAAACTGAATTAAATTGAATTTAAATATTTAATAAATATATGAACCAACCATTTGAAGACGTACCATGAATGTATGAAATCGCGCAAATTTTTCTTCGAATTTCGTGAACCCGCGGCTGATACATCCGAAATTGCCACGTCCGCCATTGGCTTTATTTCGATTCAAGAAATTTATTTAACAGAAAAAAGATTCACTTCAATAATCGGAGATTTAAATAACAAACTTTACACAATCCGCGGTTATTTAAAAAACAAGGCTTTATGCCAATCATCGGTTTATCTGTTATTAAGAAAACAGACTTTGTGCTGAAATTTTTCGATTGAAAAGTTCGCTATCTATGGAGATCTGAGCAGCCAACGCTGATTTACGCCAACATTTACGCTGATTGTTGCGACATGCGCGCCAAACTCCACGAAGTTCTCAAGAAGCTGTCACGTATCCTGCACCGATATTCTCCTGTGATGCCATGTACGATGTGTGGTCTGCCATGTACGATGTGTGGTCTGCCATGTACGATGTCTGTCTCTTATACACATCTAGATGTGTATAAGAGACAGGCCATGTACGATGTGTGGTCTGCAATGTACGATGTGTGGTCTGCCATGTACGATGTGTGGTCTGCCATGTACGACGTGTGGTCTGCCATGTGCGATGTGTGTGGTCTGCCATGTACGATGTGTAGTCTGCCATATACGATGTGTGTGTGTCTGCCATGTACGATGTGTGGTCTGCTAGGGAGTGCGCACACTCAGAAAATGCACGGGTCACATTGTCTAGATAGTGACTCACTTGTATCACACACTACACACATGTGCCACTATAAATATAAATTCTGCACTCTGTTCCTTAATTAGTAATTCTATTTATTACTCAGCCTAGCGGTTAGAAAGAAAAAAAACAATTATTCCAGGTTGTTGATTTTACTTCTATTTTCATGTTTAACAATTTTTTCATTTGCACCTTATGTTCCGTAATTCATTTCATTTTTTCATCGTTTTTCATATCTTTGTAATCATCCCCTTCATCACAAATTTTAAATTTTTCCTGAATTTTCTTGAAATTTCATCTAGAATTTACATCCATAATTGAGTAAATTTTCCATCTATTTCTCATAACTATTCAATCCTCACAAACTCGCAAAAAATTAATTGTAGAAAAATCAAGTTTCTCACAAACAAAATTTATTGTAGGAAAATTTAGCTTCACACAAACAAAATTTATTTCAGAAAAATTTAATTCCTTCAAAAAAGTTTATTGTAGAAAAATTGAATTCCTTACAAACAAAATTTATTGTAAAAAAGTTGAATGCCTTCCAAACAAAATTTGTTGCAGAAAAATTGAACTTCCTACAAACAAAATTTATTGTGGAAAAATTTAAATCCTTACAAACAAAATATATTGTAGAAAAATTGAACGCCTTACAAACAAAATTTATTGTAGAAAAATTGAATTCCTTACAAACAAAATTAATTGTAATTTCGTTCGATTTCAGGCAGCGAATCGCCCCAGCCAGACCGGAAATTCCGAGTTCCAAGTTTAGCGGATATCCCAAAAATGTCCGCGGACGACGTCGGGGCCACAAACATGGCTTCGAACCTGAGCAAGCAGGAGCTACTGAGGCAGAACGAAATATCAGCGCCCTACGAAACACCGCAGTTCCCCATCGAACAGATCGAGGACAAACTGCAGCTGCAGAGGAGGTTTAATAAGGGGTAAGTGTATCAATANATGTGTGTGATTATCGGCCACAATTTTCTATTGCGTTGTAAACACTTACGAATTTTTTATATTATGTACTGGATTAGTCTCCGAAACGCAAATTTTATCCGCGTGAGTACACTGAAATGTGCCGATTTTTTTATCTTTCTGTGCCCTCATCAATACCAAATAATGTTATGACATTATAAACATTTATGATTAAATTTGTTCCTGATAGCCAAATTTATTGCTGGGTTATCGTTGATAGATTTCCTCCCATTTGTACCCAGCTAAAAGCTTAATCGAAGTCAATCCATTGATATGGAAAATTGTTATTCATTGATTAATAGTTTTTTATGATAAATATTGTTAATGAGGTAATGTACACGATTCAGGTTATACCGATTGTTTGTTTATTAACCGATGAATAAATCTTTGTTGAATGCAATCCATACATTTTACTGCAATATCGGAATTATTATTAGTAACTTTTTGGCTGCGTTCACTTTACTGGAGTTTCAGTTTATCAATGAATTATAATCATTTTACCGGTTTTAATTTTTTTGGCGCAAAAAACAATATTTTGCAAACGGACTTTTAAGCACTTGTTTCCGCGTTACTTTTGTGCAGATGTGTGCATTAAAAGTTTTTTCTTGCTTTCCGGTTTTTACTTGCTTGCTTCTAGGAATTTTGTTATTTCCTGTGGGTTTTCTTTTACTTATTTTTACAACGGATTGTTTTTTTTAATTTAAATTTGCTGCCATTTGAGATTCCGTACTTTTCATCCATAATATTGTGTTTTTTTTTTGCAGTCCCGCCTCACGTTCACTCTTCAACGTGTCCCACTAAATAGGTTTTATGTATATTTATCCCAATTGTAAAAATTTACGATGCCCCCTCAGTAAATGCGCTAGTTCGATTTTAAGAATTCAAGAATTCAATTTTGATCATTTTCTTTCATAATTACTCTGTTTTCCCCGAGCATTCCGATAGAATTCTGATGAAATTCTATTCTTCCCTATCTCTGTGATGAATTCTGATTGAATTCTACTGTGTAATTCCAGCATTCAAGTGCATTCTGATTTCACTAAAGCGTAAAATGATATCAATAATGAAAGTGATTGAAATTATATCAATAATTGTGGCTCTAATTAAACTTTGAGATTGAAAAGATGTATGACTTCTGTGCTGTTTACTCATCATAAGTATTTATTCCTCGTGAACTATGTGCTGCGTATTCATCCCCATATGGTAATTCTTCATGTATCTCATCCACCCATATATCAACTTGTGTCCCTTCAGTCAAGTGTTTATTCACTATTACTCATCACTCAAAAGTTTTTTTACCGACCACTTGAGTGTTTCACCCTCCACTCAAAGGTTTTTTTACCGACCACTTGAGTGTTTCACCCTCCACTCATGGGCAGACTCTTGGGCCGACGTCACGCGAACACCTGTGGCGCTCAGGGTACAAAGGCTGTAGCCTTCATTGCTAATGTATGTGGATAATTTAGATAACGCGATCTACATTATCGATAATGTAGATCTCACGACAATGTAGATCGCGCGATAATATAGATAACGTGATAATGTAGATCACGCGATAATATAGATAACGTGATAATGTAGATCACGCGATAATGTAGATCACGCGATAGTGTAGATCACGCGATTTTTTTTCAACTCTTATTCATTTCCAGCTTTGTATATTTAGGGAACCACCTCCTCATCTACGATTACGCATGCACGTGTATGTATATATCTTGAAAATGAATGGGTGTTATTGTCCAAATAGTGACGTATTCGTATTTTTTAAGTGTTTCGTATTTTGACAAAGTACCGTTAATTTGCGCAGCCGTATTAGTCGTTCCGTTAGTGTTCTGAATTTCATTACCAATTTGGTGTAAATGAACACAATCTACAGGATGTATCAAATATTTTCTCTCACTTGAACTATGAAAAAAATAAATATGGTCGCAGGCAAAAGTAAATTCAGTTTTCATTAAATTTTTACAATGGTATAATCACGAATAACGATCATCTTCTCTACGTACGGCTGGCGTCGTACGCAAGAAGAAAAAAGTCAGACTTTGCAAAGTTGATGAACAATTATATGTGTTTAGGCCAATGTCGTCAACGTGCTAAATTCAACATTATTAAAAGGTTCGTAAGATATACGTGCATTGACTGCGTGCTAGTTAGCCAGTAAATATGTACACAAAGTGTACGTGTATTTTTAATTTACCAAGGACAGAAGATGAATTGATTTGGTCAGGTTAGCCCTCAATTGAAGAACTTAATAAAAGCTGTGACATTTTCTGGCTGTTTGAATAGTAAATCCAATTCAAGAACTTGACGACACATAACACCATACGTAACACTGATTCGATACGCACAAGCGTTAATTTTATGATACACACAAGAGTTAATTTGGTGATAGAGATGAACGTTAATTTGGCGATACGCACATGCATTAATTTAAAGATACGCACATATCTAATGTGGCGATACGCACATGCATTAATTTAGAGATACACTCAAGTTCTAATTTGATGATACGCACAAGCGTTAATTAGACTATATATATTGTTTCCCGCAAGAATAAAAATATATTAGCCTCCCTCCCCTACACGGCCTTACATACGCAGCTAGTGACATGTCAGTTGTTTCCCTGTATAGCTCTTGCTCATGACAATGCTTGCAGCGCATATACAACGTATATATAAGTGTAGATATTCATATATATTTTCATGTTACAAAAAGTGGAGATGGTGCCAATGGTGTAGCAACAGCGCCAGTCTTGCTAAAGTTGTTTGTGAAGACACAAGTCGGTAGGCTCAAGGCTCGCTGCGATGGTGCTAGACTGTTTTATTGGGTTCGAAAAAGATAATTTTTTTCATGGTAGTTGTTCCCTATTGCATTATTTGTGCAGATAGTATACAGTTTCGATTTCGTATAGCATTTTTAAGTGAATAATGATTAAAAAACGCAGTGTTTTTATTGCCAACAAGTCAATTAGTTCCGTTAAACCCATTATCTTCACTTAATTTTTAAAATCTTCAGGCGAAATTTTCAATGAATCCATAAGGTTTGAACTAAATTTTCAACGTATAAAAACTTTGGAAATTTAGATAATGTAAAAAGTTTGAGCTTGTATATATCATGATAAAAACTTTGGAAATTTTGATAATGTAAAAAGTTTACGCTTGTATATGTCATGATAACATTTTTTGCACGTTAAACATATTGTGATGGCCACCATCTTTTGGATCATGTTATTGCCAATTCAGTTGCTATTTATGCGCTGTTATTATTGATACAAAAATTTTTATTGTAATGTAGAAGTCTGATTATTATTTAAATGTATTTAATGATTTAAATCGTCTGCAGAAGCCGCCGCCATGGGTAGCTTTTAGTCAGTCACGCTGTTTTTTATAGCACGTGCATGTTGTTGTTGCTGTTGTTGTTGTTGTTGTTTGTTGTGTTTGTTGTTGTTGCTGTTGTTGTTGTTGTAGTTGTTGTTGCTGTTGTTGTTGTTGTTGTTGTAGTTTGTTGTTGTTGCTGTTGTTGCTACTGCTGTTGTTGCTACTGCTGTTGTTGTTTGTTGTTGTTGCTGTTGTTGTTGTTGCTGTTGTTGTTGTTGTTGTTGTAGTTTGTTGTTGTTGCTGTTGTTGCTACTGCTGTTGTTGTTTGTTGTTGTTGCTGTTGTTGTTGTTGTTGTAGTTTGTTGTTGTTGCTGTTGTTGCTACTGCTGTTGTTGTTTGTTGTTGTTGCTGTTGTTGTTGTTGTTGTAGTTTGTTGTTGTTGCTGTTGTTGCTACTGCTGTTGTTGTTTGTTGTTGTTGCTGTTGTTGTTGTTGTAATTGTTGTTGCTGTTGTTGTTGTAGTTTGTTGTTGTNTGTGGTCTGCCTTGTACGATGTGTGGTCTGCCATGTACGATGTGTGGTCTGCCGTGTACGATGTGTGATCTGCCATGTACGATGTGTTGTCTGCCATGTACGATGCGTGGTCTGCCATGTGCGATGTGTGGTCTGCCATGTACGATGTGTGGTCTGCCTGGGACTACCCACACTCAAAAATTCGATGGTCATATTGTCAAAATAGTGACACACTTGAAACACACAATACACACATGTGTCACTATAAATATAAATTTTGCCCTATGTTACTTAATTACTAATTCTATTTATTACTCACCCTAGCGGTTAGAAAGAAAAACAATTATTACAGGTTATTGATTTTGTTTTTATTTTAATGCATAAGAATTTTTTCATTAGACATTATGTTTCGTAAATCATCTTATTTTTCATCGTTTTTCCTTTCTTCGGTATCATCCCTTTCATCAAAAACTTAATTTTTTCTGAATTTTTCATAAATTTAATCTAGAATTTCCAACATAATTAAAAAAATTTTCCATCTATTTCTCATATCAATTCCATCCTTACAAACTCACAAAAAAATTTATTGTTGAAAAACCGAGTTTCTCACAAACAAAATTTATTGTAGAAATTTGAGGTCCCCACAGACAAAATTTATGGCAAAAAATTTAGTTCCTCACAAATAAAATATATTGTAGAAAATTCGAGTTACTCACAAACAAAATTTATTGTAAAAAAATTGAGTTCCTCACAAACAAAATTTATTGTAGAAAAATTTAATTCTTTAAAAGCTAAATTAATTGTAATTTCGTTCAATTTCAGGCAGCGAATCGCCCCAGCCAGAAATCTGTCTCTTATACACATCTAGATGTGTATAAGAGACAGATATATATGTAACCAACCATTTGACGTGTACCATGATTATATGAGATCGTGTGCACCACACAAATTTTTCTTCGAATTTCGCGAACCCACTGCTGATTATCTCGTAGTTGCCACGCCCGCTAGTGGCTTTACGTCGACTATCGGAAATTTATTTATCAGAAGAAAGACTCACTCCTATCAGAATAACAAAATTTACGCAATCCGCGTTTTTTTACAAAACGAGGCCTTATGCCAATCATCGGTTATTATAGGAAGGCAGACTATGTACTGAAAAATTTAGATTGAAAAGGCAGGTTAGCGATCATTGGAGATTTCAGCAGCCAACACTGATTGTTGCCAACACTTACGCTGATTTACGCCAACATTTACGCAGATTATTGCCTATATTTACGCCGATTTACGCCAACATTTATGCTGATAATTGCGACATGCGCGGAAAACTCCAGGAAGTTCTCAAGAAGCTGTCACGTATTCTGCACCGATATTCTCCTGTGATACCATGTACGATGTGTGGTCTGCCATGTACGATGTGTGGTCTGCCATGTACGATGTGTGGTCTGCCTCTCGACCCTCAAGTCGTTATTGAATTTGACATTGTGCAAAGGACCACTCCTAAGCACAACAGATCAGCAAGAGGCATATCGATTACGTTTCTCATTTATAATAGTTTACCAATTAATTTAAAATGGTTTACCGATTTAAAATAGTTTATAAATGGTTTATTTTCCCCTCAATAACCGAGTAACAAAAGTTATTAGAATGTTAATTATCTCCGGCGCACAAAGTATTGTAAAAATCTCTCTGTAATAATAAGTCATCTGTAATAAGTAATAAGTATTCTGTAATAAGTAATAAGTAATCTGTAATAAGTAATAAGTAATCTGTAATATTGTAATACTAATCTCTCCTCCCCAGACCGTTCCCCCGGTTCGACGCCGTAGATTCATCACAGGAAGGCCCAGAAGCCCCGGCCTCCCCATCCTTCGAGGACGACGAGCTCACCCCGCACTACCAGCGCCTCTACGTCACTGGCGAGGAAACTAATAACGTGAGTTAACACATATAGTTTTTATCATTGCTATTTTCTTTTTTTAGTTTTCTTAGTTCATTTTTTTTATCATTGCTATTTTCTTTTTTTAGTTTTCTTAGTTCATTGTTTTTAAGGTTATTTGCATATTTTCGATATTAGTTTCTTGATTCATCGCTATTTTCTTTTTTCGTTTTCTTAGTTCATTGTTTTTAAGATTATTTGCATATTTTCGATATTAGTTTCTTGATTCATCGCAATTTTCTTTTTTTAGTTTTCTTAGTTCATTATTTTTAAGATTATTTGCATATTTTCGGTATTAGTTTCTTTTTTCATCGCTATTTTCTTTTTTTAGTTTTCATAGTTCATTATTTTTAAGATTATTTGCATATTTTCGGTATTCGTTCCTTGTTGTTTTTATGTCTTTGGAGCGGCAACTTCTTTAGGTACTTTTTCTCTAATTGAAAAATATTATTTTCTTTTCATTGTGCACAGTTTTTGGTTTTAAAATGTTCGTATAATTTTTCCATCATGTGTGTGCTTATCGGCCGCAATTTTCGATTGCGTTGTAATCCATCTTACAAATTTTTATATTATGTACTGGATTAGTTTCCAAAACTTAAATTTCATCCGCGTGAGTACACTGAAATGTGCCGATTTTTTTATCTTTCTGTGCCCTCATCAATACCAAATAATGTTATGACATTATAAACATTTATGATTAAATTTGTTCCTGATAGCCAAATTTATTGATGGGTTATCGTTGATAGATTTCCTCCCATTTGTACCCAGCTAAAAATGTATTGAAATCGAAATCAATCCATTGATACGGAAAATTGTCATTCATTGATTAATAGTTTTTTATGATAAATATTGTTAATGAGGTAATGTACACGATTCAGGTTATACCGATTGTTTGTTTATTAACCGTTGAATAAATCTTTGTTGAATGCAATTCATACATTTTACTGCAATATCGGAATTATTATTAGTAATTTTTTGGCTGCGTTAACTTTACTGGAGTTTCAGTTTATCAATGAATTATAATAATTTTACCGGTTTTATATGTTCTTTGCCGCACAAAAAATATTTTACAAACGGAGTTTTATTTATTTGTCTCCGTTGCTTTTTACTATTATTCTGGAGCCAGGTTTGTGCATTAAACGTTTTTTCTTGCTTTCCGGTTTTCGTTGGCTTGCTTTTAGGAACTTTTGATATTCCCTCTATGGTTTCTTTTACTTATTTTTCACAACGTATTGCTTTTATATATCCAATCAAATATCTACTTGTGTCCCTTCAGTCAAGTGTCTATTCTCTATTATTCACCACTCAAAAGTTTTTACCAACCACTCGCGTGTTTCACTTTCCACTCGAAAGTCTTTCTCAAGCCACTCGAGTGTTTTTACCACCAATCACAAATTTTTTACCAACCATTCAAGTGTTTCACCTTACACTCAGAGGTCTTTTACCAACAACTCAAGTGTTTCACCCTCCACTCAAAGGTCTTTTACCGACCACTCGAGTGTTTCACTTTCCACTCGAAGCTCTTTTACAAACCACTCAAGAGTTTCACCCTCTACTTAAAGGTCTTTTACCAACCACTTAAGTGTTTCACCCTACACTCGGAGGTCTTTTACCGACCACTCGAGTGTTTTTCTACCTGTCACAAGTTTTTTATCAACCACTCAAGTGTTTCACCCATCACTCAATTGTCGTTCACCCACCCCTATAATGTTTTACCCACCAATCGAAATTCCTTATACACACTTGAGGAATTAATGTCTCTCACAATTATAACTCTTAACTATGAGGAGTCCCATTCATCACTCACGTGTCTCACTCACAATTTGAAGGTGTGAGTAACACCTCCCTCATCGCCCCAGTGTCTCACTCACCATTAAAATGTCGCACTCATCACTCAAGTGTCTCTGTCTCACTCACTGCTCGCAGGAGTCTCATCACGTCGACGGAACTGAGAAGCAGCGAAAGGTGAGGACACTTTTGAGACACTTATAGTGACTGACACACTTACGAGACACTTGTAGTGACGGAAACACTTACGAGACACTTTGAGTGACGGAAACACTTATGAGACACTTGTAGTGACAGACACTTACGAGACACTTGTAGTGACGGACACACTTACGAGACACTTGTAGTGACGGTCACACTTACGAGACACTTGTGGTGACGGACACACTTACGAGACACTTGTAGTGACTGACACTTACGAGACACTTGTAGTGACGGACACACTTACGAGACGCTTGTAGTGACGGAAACACTTACGAGACACTTTGAGTGACGGAAACACTTATGAGACACTTGTACTGACTGGAACACCTACGAGACACTTGTAGTGACGGACACACATACGAGACACTTGTAGTGACGGAAACACTTATGAGACACTTGTAGTGACGGTCACACTTACGAGACACTTGTAGTGACAGACACTTACAAGACACTTGTACTGACTGGAACACTTACGAGACACTTGTAGTGACGGTCACACTTACGAGACACTTGTAGTGAAGGACACACTTACGAGACACTTGGAGTCACCAGGCATCTGACATTAAAACAACGCTGATCAATCGTTGTTTTAACGAAAACAACTCTTAATCAGCATTGTTTCAACATCATTTACGAGAATTATTAAATTTCGGACGCGTTTCAGTTCCTCGTCGGCTGCGACATCCATATGAATTAAGAGTATTCACAGTTTTACTCACCAATTGCTATTATTAATTATAAATCTTTAATTATTCCCAGTTTTGTTCACTAATCGTTGTAATTAATTAGATTTTCCCTAATTATATCCAGTGTTTGATCGCGTTTTGTGGTGCTGCACTAAATTTGTCTGCACTCTTCAATGTCTCTCTCAGGCGCGGAATTTTTTCGTGTGTGGATTTTTTATCCTTATAAAAAATTACAAATCCAACCGTGGACTAATTTTTTCTTACGGTTTTGCGTTGTCTTTGCTTTTATAGTATAAATTTAACGGAGAGATCGCGTCAAGTTAACTATTGATATTGTTTTGTAATGCATGTTTAGATTTAGGATTCTGTTTTCCTTCCTTCCCATGTTTTTACGTTACAGAAATTTTCATTGATTTTTTGAAGGAAAATATTAAAGCCAAGTATAACCAATGGCCGACTTTTTACCCGAGTTCGACATGCCAATATGAATAATTATCCAATCATTTATTGTTTCACTTAGTTTTATTCAATTTTGTTATTATTTAAGTGACTAAAATTTTTGGGTCTTCCTAATTTAATTTAGCTGTTCATGTATAATTAATTAAGTTAAATTTCTTTAATTGTCCGTTATTATCATTTAGTGAATAAATACCTCAGTATTTTATTCACTTACGCCATCTCCATTGTTTTAACTTAATTAAATGCTAGTTACTCAAATACGAATAATATGATTAAGTAATATTTTTGTTAAATTATATTCACAAAGAGAAGATGTTAAGTTATTAATACTCAATTAAAGTTCATATCATTCATTATATTTTCTTTGTATGCATTAATCAAAGAAATAAAGTAAGTGACCGAGTAATTATCAATATATTTTAATATTAGTAATAATATGCAGGAAATGCGATACTGTGTTTAATTATTACGCTTCAGATGAACGCTTCATGCTTGCAATCTCTAAATTAAAAATGCATGTTTCCTAAAATTTAAAAAAATCTAGTTCACTTGATAATTCATGCTTGAATAAATATTTCAAGCTTTATTAAATTATTTTAATTGACGTTGAGGGCAGGGACTTCAAAGTGTTGATGGATTTTTTGGGCATTAAATTTTCCAATTACTAATGATTGATTTCTGTACTAGTTTGTGTTTCTATTCTTTCCTCAATTAGGAAGTTTTCTTTTCGATCCCCTGGAATTAAACGTTCTTTTGCCTAGATATTTATTTATCATCACGTTATATAATTCAGGTGTAGAATTTGTTTTGAAAAGAGACTAGTTTTTGTTGTTCCTCGTTTCGTGTTTACAATTTATTCGTTTACCGCCCGAAATATTCGCTGTTGATAACTAATTTTCAACCAATATTACAAAGAATTAAACATGCGCCGAATATCGATTGTTTTCTACTTAAATATCAGTTAATTGTGTTAATTGATAACATGTTTTGTCAGCATAATTGTCTTTAGTCTCTACCTGTTGCATTGGATGTGATGTCTAACTAGCTGATTAGTTCAATAACCGTATGAATAACATTAGGAATATTATTATCATGCATGGGAGGTAATTAATTTTATACTACCTAACTCCCTCAACTCAGGTAAGATTAGCATTACAAGAGAAAGATACAATTTGCCTGTCAAGCCGGTAACAAATCGTTGTGCTTAGTAGAAATAACGTAAAAATACCTGACGGGGATGAATCGGATATTTGATTAACTGAATAATTAAATTCAGGAAGGAATAGCACTGCGAGACCGAAAGTAAAATTACCCGCAATGTTGTGAAGTGTAAAGGTTGAAAAGCATGTGAGTTTAATATATTCATATTCCCTTTACCCAGTCTCTCCTCGCCAGCGCATTCACTGATGTGAGTGACTCAAAGCTCGGCATTTCCACCCTTGTTCGCGTCCGCTTCCTCATATACAGCTTTCCTCAGTATAAATATACTGTATACAGCTTTCCCCAGTATAAATATATATTACAGCTTTCCCCAGTATAAATATACTGTATATGATTTGTTGAGATATACAATAGATTTTAAATTATTTATTAATTAGTTATACTGAAGCTGTGTTAGAGTTTTATTAATTTTGTGTATATTTTCTGAGATTTGAAAGTGATTTGGATTCCTTGTAATGAATTCTGCTTAAACTTTATGTTCAGATCTTATTAATTTTGTTGCGCCATTGTTACTTCATTGTAAGTTGCCATTATTTTTAAGTTTTTATATGCTATAATGCCGAAATTTCAATTTAAATTTAATTCAATTTTGTTTACTATATTTTTTATAACCGTGGTCAGTGTACACACAGATTTTATTATTATTATTATTAGTTAACTATTAGCATAATGTAAATGGTTGCCAATCCTATTGTAGTATAATTGTTAGTGTTTATGCCGAGCAATTTTTAGTGATTATTATCTTAAATGGACTAATGTGTTTACGTCATATTAACGAATTATAAGGTAATTATTGGACATGGTCAAGTCAATCTAATTATTCGTTGCTGCTAATATTGCGCTAATCAACTGCCGAATATTGAACTAATTAGCGACTTGTAGTTATATGCCAAAGTGAAACATTTTAGTTATCAAGAAGAACTAATTTTTTGTAGTATTTCAAGCGCATTCATTCAGAAACCATCCACCTAATTGCAGTCATAGGTAATCTTCTTTAATTAAGAATTAATTAAAGAATTAAGAATTTTATTAAGAATTGAATAAGCACAACTTTGTTCGTTAGTGAGTTTTACCGTGAATTGTTTGGTATGTAAGGTGGTACGCTAGTGACTACAGTAAAATGGTTTTGATAGTACGTAATGGTAGTATAGTGCTGTAGAATCAAACATGTAAATAGTAGCAATGTTTATCTAGATTTAAACTTCGACTGTTAATTGGCTCTATATTTATTACTCAAAATTGTGAGAAGTATACGCTTCAATTCCACACTTTTGCGTATTGTATATAAATAAATAAAGAAACCGGCGTTGCAATATGGCGTCCTTGTCGCATTCTTAATTTCGTCTATTTATTTCAGGTTATTTTGAACCTCTCGTTATTTAACCTAATTTTCCTCCCTTCACACAGGGTTTCATCAAGTATTTTTCAAGTTAAGATAACACAAATTAGTTAAATTTACTAGGTTATAGCACAAACATAACAAGAATTTGAAGGTANAATAGTAGCAATGTTTATCTAGATTTAAACTTCGACTGTTAATTGGCTCTATATTTATTACTCAAAATTGTGAGAAGTATACGCTTCAATTCCACACTTTTGCGTATTGTATATAAATAAATAAAGAAACCGGCGTTGCAATATGGCGTCCTTGTCGCATTCTTAATTTCGTCTATTTATTTCAGGTTATTTTGAACCTCTCGTTATTTAACCTAATTTTCCTCCCTTCACACAGGGTTTCATCAAGTATTTTTTAAGTTAAGATAACACAAATTAGTTAAATTTACTAGGTTATAGCACAAACATAACAAGAATTTGAAGGTATATAGAGGCGCTTTGTTTTCTAGATCTGAAGATTCTTGCCTAAGTAAAGCTCCCATTTTAAGTCGGAATAAATTATTCAATTATAAATGAAACAAGTGATTTATAATTGAAATATAATTTTCGGGCTTCTGGAGATTCCGTGACAACAGGCATCATTCGTCACCTGTACATTCCTCACCTGTACATTCCTCACCTGTATATTCCTCACCTGTACATTCCTCACCTGTACATTCCTCACCTGTACATTCCTCACCAGTACATTCCTCACCACTCTTACCCAGCTGCCCCATTTTTCCCCAATAATCAGCAATTAATCACCTATACTCACCTTTCTCGTCCTCAGCTGACCGTAAAGTTAGTAAATTTTTTTATAGTAGTCACCCTTACTCACCTCCTTACTCTCCACCCACACTCTCAACTATTCACCCACCACTTAACTCTCTCCTCCTTACTTTTCACCCTCATTCACTCCCCGCCCGCACTCTTCACTCACCCTCTCACTACCCACTCTCCTTCTCACTACCCACTATCCCTCTCACTACCCACTATCCCTCTCACTACCCACTATCTCTCTCACTACCCACTATCTCTCTCACTACCCACCATCCCTCTCACTACCCACTATCCCTCTCACTACCCACTATCCCTCTCACTACCCACTATCCCTCTCACTACCCACTATCTCTCTCCCTCTCACTACCCACTCTCCCTCAGGTCCCCATCGAGGATATATCGAAGTCCTCGAAGCTGCTGGTGGAGGCCCTGAGTCTGAGGGAACGCTACATGGTGTGGTCACAGCAGACGTTCCCCTCGACCGCCCAGCGGTTCCTGAGGGAGGCTGGGGTCGCCGACCCTCGGCATGAGAACTACCCTACCCTCGGCGACCACCATGACACCGAGAGCAAGAGTATTGAAGGTAATGAGTTAGATTTTCCCTCTAAAAGGCCCGATTTATTTCCCTTTGTTTAAAACATAATTTTTTGCCAATTGTTAATTATCTACTTATCCATATTTCAAAACACCACTATCCCTATATATATATATATATATATAACACCACTATATTTCAGCCCTAGTCTCTCATTTTTGATTTAGGTTGAAGAAAAAGTCTTACAATAACAATAGGGAAACAATTAATAATAATTCAAGAATTAAATTTCTCCTATATTAATTTTGTAATTTATAAGAACATAATGTTAGGTTTCCAACGGCCATGTTGCTCCCTCGCAGATCTAGACGACTACTACGAGCGCCTTGTTCGTTGGGGGTCTGAATCCCCCCCGCCCTTCGAGGGGGGAAACCGTAAGCCCCCCCCAGTTCAGTTAAACTTGATCGTCAACGCGGAGTAAAAATCGTTGTCCTGAAAATTAGAATAAATAACTAATTGGTCGTCCAAATTAGAATAAACTGTATGAAAACCCAGTAAAAGTTCATAAAAAAAATAATTTTGAAAACGAAAAAAAAAAATTTAGTAAAAAGCATAAGGAACACAACTGTAGCCGAAATTAAAAACTATTCCTAAATTAGGTTTATATCGTCAAGGCAAGATGCAAATTTTGATCAAAAAGCTATCGCAATCATGGACCGTTGATTTCAATTAATGAACCCCTGCGAATAATGACTAATAATTTTGAGCATTTTGCTGCTGAGCAAGGATTGCACTCGAGTGATAATCGAGCACAATAATTTATCGAAACGAGATTTCAGGAGACAGGAAAATGTGATGACGAAATCGTAATCGTCAATCCTAATCAGCTGCAACAAAATTCATTCAAACACTGTCTTATTACCATAAAATCAAAACCAAAATAGAGTTAAATATCATTTGAGACTTAAAAATCAATCCACATAATTACTTAAAAAGCTTATAGAAAAAAAACTATAATTGACACGCGATATCTACCTACGTTACGACGATCAAGTTGAACTGCATGGCAGTTTGTTGAGTTTGGGATACATTAACTTATTGATGCCTTTACCGACCAAGGTGTAGTAATGGTTACCGAACAAATAATTTAATTACCTAATTAAAACCCAAATCAAATATATATAACAATATAATAAAAAAAGGATAGATTGATACATTTAGGACTTTTGTTTTAGAGGATAACGGAACTTTTACAACAACAAGGTAGGGTAGCTCCCTATATACGTGTCCAGCGGATACGTTCACGAAAAATAGATAGACAAAAGTCTACAATATATCGATCGCTTTATCTACCTCTCACGCCTTGCAGATAACAATACAGAATATGATAAAGAATATGCAGTATGTTCCTTCTCATTTTGAAATAACATTGTATGACAGCTACACATATTCCGATTTTGTATTTAAGATCGAAGGTAAATATAAAATCGGGAGATTGTATTAAATACTGAAGGTCAAAATTTTATAGATATTTAACCAACTTAAATTGTTAATGGAAAAGGAACTTACATAGATTGTAATTTTTGATTAGGAATAATCAATATTTTTACTTGCGGTTGTTTTGATTGATTAGAATTAATTGTTAGCACATCATTTTGATTTGCCAAAATCAACTTTTAAAATTGAAGTGAATTTGAAAGTTAAGAGGCAGAGAGGAAAATTCAAAATCGGATGCCACTTAGAATTTTAATGTTCAGCCCCTACGAAAAAGTAGGTTCGAAAATGAATTGGAAATACTCAAGATTATCAACAAAATATTTAAAGGTTATTTTCTTGATCGGTAAAGGTTTGGATGGTGAACTTCCCTAAATTCCTTGCTTAAGCAGAGAATTTTGAGTGTGTGCCAAGTGTGATATCACAAACACTTAAGTGTGCTGTGTGTGATAGCACAAAACATTTTGTGTGCTGTGTGACATCCGGCTGCAAACAAGTAGATCTTAAAAAAATATAACTCAGTACTCACTGCAGTGAGTGACAGAGAGCGCATTTTCCCGTCGACGAAAACGTGAAGTCACGGACGGACGGAAAGACGGACAGACAGACAGACAGACGGACGGTCATGGCGAGTACAATAGTGCATTTTTTCCATAAATGAGAAAATGCGATAAAGACAGATGGATGTCAACAAATCTATGTGTCTTTAAGTCAAATTCATTGTACATATATAGTGAATGTCCGTCTAAAAATTCTGATACTGCGATCAAACAACTTTACGTATTTTTTAGGCAATGACCGTGGTGTACCGACTTTCACTTCTACCTATACATCAGTGATTTTCACACGGGTGTTCTAAACTTCAATTCATCTTGTTTTGCGAATATGTCTATTGTATCAAAATAACGATATCATAGTGGAAATTTCCGGCATCATGTTGTGATGAAAAAATTCATCAAGAAATAATACATGTTTTTCTCAATGAATGCTTGATAATATTTTCCATTCAGTGTTTACTTAACTCTCTCAATTGTAAAACCATCGATCGTTGCCTAATATTTTCGACTTGATCGAGAGCATTTTAGGATAGAGAATAGTGACAATAATGTTGAATGCTAGAAAAGAGCGTTCTATTCTAACGCAGGGTTTTGTTTGAACGTTATTTCAGCCATTTAATCACATAATAGTACGCACATTTAACCTTCTGCAGAGACTTAACCCTTAAGTGTGGAATGAATCTTTACCAGTTTATGGTGACCTTGTTCTGTTTCAATAATTGTGATTTTTGTTACTAGTGTGTTTTTTGTTACTATTCACACTTTTTTACACATATTACAATTTTTTAAATCATTCACTTATACAGGCTTATTTTCTATGCACTACTTGATCAATTTCCTGTACTATTTACCGCACTTCATACATCCTATACACGATTTGTGTAGTGTAAGCATTATTTTTTCACAACTCATTCTTTACACGATTTGTACAATTTGAACTCAATTAATTATTTCTCTGTACATTCTATCCACGATTTATGTATTGCAATCATTTTTTTTTTCACAACGATGCCCACACTCTATTTATGGATTATGATCACTATTTTTCACTACACATTCTATACACAATTTATGCATTGCGATCACTTTTTTCACTACTAATTCCAAACCCTATATATGGATTGTGATCACTATTTTTAACTACACATTCTAAACACAATCTATGCATTGCAACCAGTTTTTCACTACGAATTCCGCACCCTATATATGGATTGCCATCACTATTCATCACAACACATTCTATATAAATTTATACATTATAAACACTATTTTTATCGTTATCCACGCCCCAGACCACCCAGTCCACCCCCCTCGGCGAGACAACCCCTGGAGTGTACCTACCCCCGGCGACTGTGGTTACAAACTGAAATTCGTCGATGGAGTCTTTCAGGTTGGAGTTATTCAGTAGCAATAGCGTTAAAAATAGTCAATTTAAAAATGACACAAATTTTCCTTGTCAATTTAAAAATGAAAAATTTTTCGTTGGAAAAATATTGAAAAAATCTTGACAAATAATGATAATTTTTAAAGTGTTAACATTTTTGTTGGGTTCAAATCATCGAAAATTATTGAATAGTAATAAGTAATAACAGTTTTAGAAGTGTTAACATTTTAGTTGGATTCAAATCCTTCAAAAATATAGAATAATTATAATAGTTTTAAAATTATTAACGTTTTTGTTGGAAAATTATTCTTCAAAATTCTTCGAATGCTTTAGCTTTAATTTTCTTAGAATTTGAGGACTTAATAATCGACTGTCGTTACAAATTTAACTGTAAATGAATTATACATAAATGTGATATTTATGAGAAATATATCTGTTTTCTGTAGAATTGTTCTCATTTCAGTAGAACCAATCTGAAAATGTAAATTAATCTCGTCCCGATTAAATTAATTAAAACGACTAAATTAAATAAATCTGAAATTAAATAAAATTAAGACGATTTTCGTGAGGTCCTAATGAAAATCGTCGCCTATCTACGGTTCTTTGGTCTCTTATAGGTTTGCTCTATTAGATTTTTTCAATATACTCGAGCCTATTTGAATTAAAATGAATAATATCAAGGCACATGCAATGTTCTGGGCATCTGATTAAGACACACACGACCTCCAGGGGCACGATAGGCCAACTCGCTAATTCGGGTTACTCTAACATACTAACGTCCTTTATTTAATAATTTCGGTATTTCGACGCGTTTGATTATTCGTTATTCGATGCTTTTGGAAGCATTGTGTAGATAACAGCTTCAGGAATACCTGGACCAAGCCAGCCTTGACTCAGACTCACCCCTGCCTTACTCTTGTTTTCCCAGGTATACGAGGACCAAGCCAGCCTTGACTCAGACTCACCCCTGCCTTACTCTTGTTTTCCCAGGTATACGAGGACCAAGCCAGCCTTGACTCAGACTCACCCCTGCCTTACTCATACCCCAACTTGTCTCGCTACATCACGGACCTTAACCTGATGTGTGCCCTCATCGCCAACGGTCCCGTGAAGAGTTTCTGCTACAGGAGACTGCAGTATCTCCTCTCCAAGTACCAACTCCACGTACTGCTTAATGAGATGCGCGAACTGGCGGCGCAAAAAGCTGTACCACACAGGGACTTCTACAATATACGAAAGGTGCGTGTTTTTCCTGGAAATACGGGCTGTATGATATCTTGAAGCAATAATGAATGCTAGGTAGTGAATATATTAGATCAATAGACTGGAAAAATATCAATTAACTGCTACACTAAGCTGCACTTGCGACAGTATTTTCACTTGCAGCAGTGGATGCTTTTTCCTTTACTGTTATCACATCTTTTGTAGTTTAATTCTTATTTGTTATTGTAATATTCATCTAGACTAGGCAATAGAAAAGTTGTGTTCAATAAGCTTTGAAACTAATTATCTTTAAGTATTTTCAATTTGATTCCAACACCACGTAAAATAATTTAAATATCCTGATTTTGCGGAAAATTTATGTTCATTAATATTGGACAGTATAATGCAGGAGGAATATTGCACATCCACGCCAGGTCCTGCATGAACCTGATGTATTTGCTGAGCTAATTATATTATTCTATTATTACTATGTTATTTAATAATTCAGGTAATATAACATTTTATTGCTTTATTATTGCTGATTATTATATTGCAGGTGGATACGCACATCCACGCGGCGTCTTGCATGAAGCGGAAGTATTTGCTGCGCCAATTATATTATTCTATTATTATGTTATTTAATAATTCATATAATATATTATATTATTATATCATTACTAATTATTATATTGCAGGTGGATACGCACATCCACGCGGCGTCTTGCATGAACCAGAAGCATCTGTTGCGCTTCATCAAGAAGGCCATGAAACTGCACCCTGACGAGGTCAATTATTTTTATTTTTAATTGTTTTTTGTATTATTTTATTCATTTCTGAATGATTGAAATCGTGGTAATAACTGTTCATGTAACTATATCAAATATTTTTTATTCTGTACGGCTATTTTCATGAGCATTACATTTAAATTCACTACTAAAAACTTTTTAGACATCCAAAACATTTACCCATTTAAAATTGACTTACAAGGTTTACATAAGATAATCAGTACAAAACCAAATAATAAGTTGGTGTTAAAAATTATTAGATGACAGATATTTAAAATTATTTTTGAAATTAGGCAAAGGGATTCAAGAAAACTGCTACGCCAATGAAAGCAAAGCAGATAAATATTTTATGTAAAATGTCTCTTTCATAACAAATCGCTACTTTTTATTCAAACAAGTATTTTTTATTAATAAAGTAATATTTTTGAATATAATTAATTAAGGCAATAATACAGAATGCTGCAGGTTGTGTGACAGGGCTCGTATGGCAAGGAGAAACATTTTTTTCGGATTTTTCGTCTAGAAAAATTTATCAGTTTGAAAAATTTTTCATTTTGAAAATTTTTTCAGTTTGAAAATATTTTCAGTTTAAAAATTTTTCGTTTTGATTTTTTTTTCAGTTTAAAAACTTTCTTCCGTGGATTAAAATATGTTTGCATCTAATAAACTTAATAATAAATAATAAGAAGTCCTGGTGCAGTTTGTGTGAGAGAGCATGTATGGCAATGAGAAACATTTTATTCGGATTTTTCGTCCAGAAAAATTTTTCAGTTTTGAATTTTTTCAGTTTAAAAATTTTCCTTCATGGATTTAAATATGTTTGCATGAAATAAACTTAATAAATAATAAGAAGTGCTGGTGCAGGTTGTGTGTCAGGGCTCAGACGGCAAGGAGATGACACTTGCTCAAGTGTTCGCCTCCATGAACCTCACCGCGTACGACCTCTCCGTGGACATGCTGGACATGCACGCTGACCGCAACACCTTCCACAGGTGANTCAGTATAAATATGCTGTATACAGCTTTCCTCAGTATAAATATACTGTATACAGCTTTCCCCAGTATAAATATACTGTATATGATTTGTTGAGATATAAAATAAATTTTTAATTATTCATTAATTAATTATATGTTTGGTTAAAAATAATGCCAGTTTTATTGAGGACATCTTTTGACTTTAATCTCTCAAGCTTACTTATTAATTAATTATATTGAAGCTCAGTGTTAGAGTTTTATTAACTTTGTGTTATTTTCTGAGATTTGAAAGTGGTTTGGATTTCTTATATTTAATTCTGCTTAAACTTTATGTTCAGATCTTATTAATTT
>NW_025946312.1:0-812 GCF_000764305.2 Hyalella azteca | reverse complement strand
TATTGCCGATAGACTAAATGTCATCTACTGAGTGTTATTTACTGAATTTACTGAAGGTTTATAATTTAACCGAAAGACAGAATGTCATATATTGGAGGTTTATCATATAACCGATAGCCTGAATGTCATATATTGAAGGGTTTATCATATTACCAATAGATTGAATGTCATAAATTGAAAGTTGAGTATGCAAAAGATAGAGTGAATGTCAGTTACTGGCTATATAGCCCTGTAAGTAGATAGTGAGATAAAATAGATTATGATGAAGTTAATAGTAATTCGTTTACAAGTTAATTGGGGGTGAACTATATTAACTGAAAGTTAAGATCACAATAAAAAAATGCTACTTAGACCACCAAAAATTCACGATTAACATGTTATTATAGTAATATGATTATTTCAACACAATTGAAATAAATTACTGTTTTCATCACAATCATTGGAAAATTCTTCGGAAAACATTCAACAATCAATATTTAAACTCTTTGAAAAATATTCAACAATCCCGCCAACCATTGCAGTTTTTCACAGAAATAACAGAGGCTTTTACCTCCCTGAGAAGACCATGCAAGCAAATAAATGCAAACAAGAGCGTTTCAAATTCGAAGCGCATTTTGATGACGGGGCTTTTGAGTCGCTGATCTTTATGAATTACTTGGCATTGTGGTGAGTAAATATGAGTTTATTTATTAATCACAGCCTTCACAGCTTAACATCATTACTCAAGTGCAGTCAAAACCGCAGGTCCGGAACTGTTTACTCCCTGTCACTTGATTGAAAGACTTTAAATTACCGTGGGCATCTGAATACAT
>NW_025946311.1:0-1000 GCF_000764305.2 Hyalella azteca | reverse complement strand
ATACTCCAGAAACTCCCGTAACACTCCAGAAACTCCCGTAATACTCCAGAAACTCCCGTAATACTCCAGAAACTCCCGTAACACTCCAGAAACTCTCTCAGTAGACACGTTATGTCGCCACACCCGCTAAAATGGGACGGTTCAGCCGCGAGCGACATATGGCTTGGCGAAGACGTTTTCGCTTAACTCAGAAAGTCGTGTACATTTCACGTGAGCTGCTACTTAACATAACTGTTCGTTTTGTTTATGTGCATTTAAGCTAAAATATTTTTTTGCATTATTTCTGTTATTTCTTTCTGTAATTAATCCAGTTCTTTAGGATTTTCGGCTGATTTAGAAATTAAAGAATGCTTATTAAATTTTAAAATACGTTATCTGGGGCCATACTCCCTTTAGTACTTAGAACTGTAGTCAAAACTATCGAAGCTCAATTTAGAGGGCTTGTGATATTATTAGAAACAGCATTATTGTCCAGAAAGTTAGCAGCCATGAATGATGATAAAAATTGACACATTAGATAGAACATCACATTAAAAATGATGTTTGATCACCGTTTCAGGAAGGTATGGATACATTTATATAGTTTTGTTAGTTTTATAAAAGGCATTCAAAGTTTTATTTGTTGATCGCATGCGCCGTTACCGCGGAAACGGTGAATTCGTGCAATTGCTGTCCCGACAAAAACTGTTAACGGGACAAGCGAAGTGATGATAAAATACCGCTAAGAAGCGGGAGGTTGAAAGCACCGTTTTGCATGCATCCTCAAAATGATTATTAAGAATGATTATAATGCACCGTGAAGAAGATTATAGAGTATAATTATTATGCACCGTGAAGATGATTATTGAGAATGATTGTTATGCACCGTGAAGATGATTATTGAGAATGATTGTTATGCACCGTGAAGATGATTATTGAGAATGATTATTAAGCACCGTGAAGATGATTATTGAGAATGATTATTATGCACCGTGAAGATGATTATTGAGAATGATTATTA
>NW_025946310.1:0-2383 GCF_000764305.2 Hyalella azteca | reverse complement strand
AACAAAACGGGAAGTCTAGAAAATAAAAATGAATACAATTTTTTCAAAAGGAAATAACTCCACTATACCCTTTTCGGCTTTTTCATCCGATAGATGCCATGCTTATTACTAAATGAATGTGGCGTACCTTGTAGAAAAGAAGCAAGAAGTTGATGCAGAATGCCAGCACAAGCGCCATGTACTTGAGGTTGTAGAAGTTCCGTGCCATGAAGCTCATGACCCGACGCATGTAGTCACTGAAGTCAACCTGGCGACAACCAGTTTAACTGTCAAGTTGACGCACTAACAAGATCAACTGTCAAGTTGACGTAGACACCCATAGTTAAACTGTCAAGTTGGTGTACCAACCGCCAGTTGGAATGTTATAGTTGACAGAGCAAACCTTAGATCAAATGTCAAATTGACGTACCATCCCAGTTTGTCAGTTGATCCCAGCAAATTTGATATTATCGTGTAAAACTTTAAAGGCGTCACCGTAAAGTAAATAATTAGATTGGTGCAGTTACTCACTCTGAACTCCTTCACCATGACGTGTAAAGCAGATGAGGAGAAAATAGATTTTCTTTTACAATCTTTTCGTTTTCGTTGTTGTTTGTTTTTGTTTTTATCAGCGGCTGATAGACAAGCCGCAGCAAGCAGGAGTAATGGAGGAGGAGACGTGGATGGCATGAAGGCATGGATGGTTGGGGTAGTGGGGATAGGCACATCGGAGGGTGGGGACAAAAAAGGGGAAGCTGTGTGGAGAGACGGTAATGGGGAAGGGCGCGAAGGGGGCTTGTCAAGGGGAACGCTTTGTTGGGAAAGCGGGACGTCAACTGATAGGGACGAAGGAACCTCGAGGATGGGCGATGTTGATGGAATTTCTGATGACGGAGAAGTGGAAACGACAAGTATGGGCGAAGAAGAAGGAGCGTTAGATGACGAAGAAGAAACCACGAGGATGGGTGGAGTGGAAGAAGCGTTAAATGATGATGATGATGAAGAAACATGCAAGGGGATGGAATATGCGGGTTGGACGTTTGACGATGGCACGGAAGGGACCGACGGGATGAGCGAGGTGGTGGGTAGGCTTGATGGCATAAGAGGGTCGACAGAGGGGACAGAGACAGACAATCCCAGAGAGGAAGTAGGGTAAGCCTCTGCGCTGCTCGCTGAAATCGTGGCTTGGGAGGAGAGTTGAGGAGTGTAAGGTAAGGAGGCGGCAGAGGTTGAATCAATCAGTTCAGGGGGCATGAGGGGAGGATTACAGGGCACGGCTGAGGGAAGTGACTGGTGTGGTCCAATTGCGGCGTGTAAATAAAATATGAAAATCAATGTCCAGTTATCGAAGAAGACGCAAGAATGACGAGTCAATGTCCGGTTATCGAAGAGGACGAGACTCGTCACTCTTGTTGGGTTAGTTTAGTTCATAATAGCAATGAGCAATCATTTTTGAACAATGATATTCCTCTAATAAAATTATTAACGCAAAAAATTGGCCTATGACTCATGAGGCGACAACTCAGTAATACGAAAACCCAGAAAATTTTAACACTGTCGTCAATTAATTATGCGATGCGCGATAAATATATAAGGTTATTAAGTTAGTTTACAATATATTTCATCAATATGAGACCTCGCAATAAATATCTATTGTTATTAAATTTGTTTACAATATATTTCATCAATATGAGACCTGAGAGACTGGCGGAGGTTCGGCGGCGGTCGCTTGCTCTTGCGTCGCTTTAGATTCTTCGGCGGCGACCTGCGCGGCCTCGGCTTCCTTCTTCTCGGCAGCCCTGGCACCAGAAACGTGTTTCTTGCAATTTAAAAAACTTTTTTTTACTTCATTGCATAAATAAAGGATTGAGTGGCGTGTCTGCTCTGGCTTTGTACAAAGAAGAATCTTGACAAAATCAAACTAGGAATGGACGTTTTGACTAAGAATTACACCAGTTGATGCGACATCGGTATGACATTAACTATTACACCTGCTAATGCGACACCCGTATTATAAATATTCCGTTATGATGCGACCGTTTTTATAAATATTAAAATATTTATAAAAAGAGGTCCTCGCAGCATACGTTCACTGAAAATCACAAATGATGATGGTCAAAGAACTTGGCTTCGAAGAAACTGTTCGGGTTTTGAAGGTTTTCCCAATTATAATGATTTTCTGCGAAAACATTTCAGCAACAATACCGTAGTTTTTTTAGGCACCTTTCAGCTCTCTCCTGTCAATAAAAGTAAAAACTAAAAATTTTCAGAAAAAATATTAAAATCAAATAACAAACAAACAACAACATATTAAAAATATTATTGAACAAAAAAATTAAAAAAAATATAACTCAGTACTCACTGCAGTGAGTGACAGAGAGCGCATTTTCTCGTCGACGAAAAC
>NW_025946309.1:0-3198 GCF_000764305.2 Hyalella azteca | reverse complement strand
ATACAGGTTCATACCCTACTTGCCGCAACCAGTCCAGTCATTCATTAGAAGGCACCGATGGCACATCTCAAGCCATGTTGCCTTCTTTAGTTCTGTAATTCATGTCCGATTGAATTGTGATCTATGAATGAATATTCATTACTGTGCTGACTCTTAGAACCGGAGTCCTGGACTCCTGAGTTTACACGGTAGCAATCTAGTTAACTCGTATCCAACCACAACACAGTCACTGTCACAGTGCAGATACACGTTTGTGTGTACGGTCAGTGTGATTACGTAATTTGCATTGCCGCGCGTCCATATTTAAACTATTTTAGCTTTCTAAGAGTACGGCGCTGTCGGCGCACGGCGCATTTTTTTTACCGGCATAGTACAGCGCACCGCGCAGGTCGTTAAAAGGACAATATAAATTCCCGCGCACCTGGCACATCTTCCTGACCATGGGAAGGGGCTAAAATCACAATCCCATAAACCAATCACAGTTGAAAAGTGATAGGATATGTAAATGTATATAATAAAATTGACTGGAAGTGAAAAGTTCCTGGACTTTCCAAGCTTTCAGGTCCTGCTTTCCAATATGCTATTGCTATGTGTACTGGTTAATTTAATACCCCTCTAGAATTCCACACTATTTTAGTGATTATTGAATGGTGATCCGTGAACGTTCAAAATTAGAATTCCATCCTGATTCAAGCCGCGAGATTTCACACCTACTGAAATTATATGATATTAGAGCCGCGATATTTCCTTAAAAAATAGGACTTTTCCAGCCCTGATTCACTAGAGAAATCAGGAAACTAGGTACCATAGGAATGACACTGAAGGAATGGATGAAATTGGCCAAATTGAAATCAAGTCAGTCACTTAAATTTTAAAATGTAGCTAAATCCAGACCCAGTTTTACATTTACTCAATAAAACTTTTATTTTTAGTGCCTTGAACTGGAGTCACAAAAACTGGATTTAACACAAAATATAACAGCCTACATACTAGTACTAGCCCACTAGGCCTAGGGCCCTAGGAGGCTAGGCCAGTAGGCCTACATAGGATGATAGGTAGGACTGATAGGAGCATTAATATTAAAAGCAAAAATTTTTACTTTTTAAATTTTGAGGTAGCCTAGCCTATTTGCAGGTATAATTAGGTAATTTGAAATCACAAAACTTCCACCTTCCCAACTCCAAAGACCCAACTTCCAAGTCACATTTCACAAACAAACTTAGCTAATCTGTTTTGAGAAAATTTCATATTCAGTCAAAATATTTTCCAGCAAAACTGAAATGCCAGTACAAAGTTTAATTTCTGACGAACCGCTCACGAACATTACTTTGCTCTGCAGTCTGCCTGCTGGCTGCTGTAAACCTGAGCGCTGTCGCGCTGAGGGGCTGAGCTGAGGGAGCAGCGTCGCAGCGAGCCTGAAGGAAACTGTCTGACACTGACGTCAATTCAATTTAGTCCAAAAGCCCAAAAATCTGATATATCTCACCTTTTAATTTCTTAATTTGGTAGGTTTTTTGACATCTGAATTGGATAAAAGATTTACATAGTTGCCAAAATCAAGACGCTTGTAACGATATCCTCACTTCGGGCAGTTGGCTATACACTTACCTTACAGCAAATCAACATGCCGGATAGCAACTTAGCGAGCGGATGTCAAGAGTCAAGACTCCGCAAGAGGTGAGAACAGAGAACCCTTGCAGAGAAAGGTAACGTTAGAAGAGCCGTAGAAGCGGTTAAAATATCGGTTAAGAAATTTGTTGATTCCTGGCATTAAAAATTACAAATTTTATATATATACTTTTTTTATTTGACACAGTTTTAATTCATTTTTACCACACTTTTCATTAACTTCACTTCTTGTTTGTTTGTCTGCTACATAATAATAATAAAAGCGGTTTCAGCGTTTATTAGGCCGTAGGCCTGTCGCCGATTCTCAACATCGCAGAACATTCACACCATTTTGCGGTCTCGAACTCGCAACTCACTGCTACAATTCTGCTGTGCGTAACCGCCCGGCCTCCTTGCCGATTCTGACCAGAAACTGGCGCACAGAGCTGGGATCGAACCCGCGCCTCTCTGCACCAATCTTGGTACTCTCGGAACTGTAACCACTGAGCCATCCTTCCCAGTGGTAACAAATCTTATAATCGATATTTAACACACTTCTTTCTGTCCAATCGATCTGAAATTTTGCACACTTGCGTAAAGTAGCAGACGGTGCATTAATCAATTGACAATAAAAAAAGAATGAAAGAAATTTAATTTTTTTTTCAAATAAAATAACAAGATATGTGATCAGATTCGTGCTCATATATTGATGGCAAAAAGAGGTTACGCCATTGCTGCATCAGTTATTATATCCTATTTGATTATAAGGTGATAGCACACGGAACAGTAATGACGACCAGTACAAATTTCAACGAATAAATGATACTAAACATCGTTCTACTGACCTCGTTGTAGGAGTAATTGGGTAAGTTCGTGGCCATTAACACTTATAGTCTTATAGTACAGTGCACAAGAAGCCAATAGCACGGTAAATGGCGGCGATGTGTATTTGAAAGTTGTAATGGCTGCCACTACTTTCAATGTGTACAAGCCCCCATAAGTCCAATCGACTTTGATGTTAATGCCACACTACGGTGCCGGGATTGTTAGTGGATGCCATTTTTAAATAGCGAGCCCCAGACGCGGCAGCTGCAGCCACCGCACCGACAGCCGAAGACTTGTTCGTTGCTAAAGACTGCGCAGAATTGCCGAAAGTTTGCTGAGGCTGTACTGGCTGCTCCTCTTCATCAGGACGGTCGCTGATGCTGTGAGGCACAGCACCAAATGAGCTTAGAGTTCCAACGCACTTCCACACGTCCAAGTAGTTGGCTGCAAAAACAAGAAGAATGTCATGGCAACTGAACATTTTGAGATCTCTTGCCGAGAAAATGTTAATATAATTTCATGGGAATATGAACAACGGCGATCCGTATTTGATAAGATTGAAATAGTTAGACTCATCTGTAGCTGAGAAAATGTAAATTGGATTTTGAAGAAATATTTATAATAATAATTATCTGTGGTCGAGGAAATTCAATTTCAAGGAACTACCTACCCATAATAGTTATTTTCATTTTTGGAAAATAAAAAAAAATACTCAAAAGGTGGTAATTATTTATAATGCTCAGTATGAGCGAAATCCAAATTGTA
>NW_025946308.1:0-15379 GCF_000764305.2 Hyalella azteca | reverse complement strand
CGACCTAATAATTCAAGTTATTTATCGTTTTGACTGACATGGCTCATGAATCGATTTGTGAAGAGGTTGTGTCGATTGGTGTCCATCTTAAATAGAATCATTTTATAAGAGTCTGTTCGTAGCTAATAATTACCCAACAAATGCGTATAATTAAGCAACTAAATACTGAAAAAGATTTGTTCAAAAATCGCAACCCAGATGGAATCAGCAGCTTTTATGTCAGTCCACAAGTGATAAGCTTACTGACTGGACAACACAGAGTTCAATCTCATCATTTACTTAAGGGTTTCTTTCGATGGCAGCCTAGCTATCTTGACACGAGGCAGTTTGTAGGAAAAGTAATATAAGTAAAAAAATATGATGAAATTAATCTGATTTGAGAGTAGCTCGTTCTGGTCGGTCACCCCAAAAACAATGGACTCGTATTACAACAGAAAGTCCGGCGGATTAAGAGGGTAAGTTCAACATACGATGCTGCGAATAATATAATCTAAGGATATGGTATGGCGATAATAAAATTATTAGGCCATTCTGACTTGTCGCCAATTCTCAAACACTGTGGGAGCGTAACCATTGGCAACAAATTTAAATCTTAAATTATCCCTCGAGGCAATGCTTAGCGTAAACATACACAGCTACACTTCGTCTCAAAGATGCGATGCCACAATACTCGCTAGAAATACCGCAAGCAATTTATTCCGATATAACTTAATTAAAACCATAGCGCCCCATATTGGCAGCATGTGTTCATGTCAGGTTTTGCGAATTTTGGCCGGAACTTTCATTTAGTGTGAGATGTAGATGGGACAAAGATATTGCAATAAAAAAAAAGTAATGCAAAAACGAACGGAAAAATGAGTAAATTTGCACGCACATTACGAACTAGCAAAATGATATCCTGATAAGCCAAAACAGCAGCGATGATTGAAATCAACGTACCGCTAACCTTGTCACCTGCTAGGCTGCCAGACCCTGCAGTTGGTTTTTTTTATGAATTTTGAGATGCGATTCAATTCATATTTTGTAATATCTGCGAGAAGATGCGAATAATGCTGAAATTTTCGTGCAGCAAGTGTCTCCCTATGTATAATTTTTTATTCAAATGTCACTTTGGATACGCATTTTTTTATACAAATGTTTCCTTGGGTACACATTTTTCTGTACAAATGTAACCATGTGTGCACTGTTTTTTATATAAATGGAACCTTGGGTGCACATTATTTATATAAATGTAAACCTGGGTCAACATTTTTTTTATACAAATTTAACCTTGGGTACACATTTTTACACAAATGTAACCTCAGGTGCACTGGGTACAAATTTTTTTATAAAAATGCCACCTTGGGTGCACATTTTAAAACTACAAATGCCACCTTGGGTGCTCATTTTAATACTACAAATATCATCTTGGGTGCGCATTTTAATACCACAAATGCCATCTTGGGTGCGCATTTTAATACCACAAATGCCACCTTGGATGCACATTTTAATAACACAAATGCCACCTTGGATGGACATTTTAATACCACAAATGCCACCTTGGGTGCACATGTTACACCTCCTAGCACACGCTCGGTTGCGGTGGCGTCGTTCGGGCCGCTCTCGCCCGTAGCAGAAGACCGCGAGACGTTCACATACGACGAGGCGATCATCGATGCGCAGCTCGACAAAGCCCTTAACGCCATCGTCGTCGATGACGTTAACAGCGTCAGTCTTTAGACGTATTTTAAATAAAGTGTGTGTTTTTTAAGTGTATTTCATCGTGTAATGGTAATTTTCTCGATAAGTTATTTCTAATGACAAGTCAAATTTTTTCCGGACAGTATTGATAATAAATATTTCTGAAAAAATGGTGAAATTTGGTACTGTTTGACTGGAAATTAATTCGTTAAAATTGAATGGGTGACGTCGCATTATTTTTGTTGAATGATTTTCAAACAGATTTGGATTTGATAAAAATCCATGCTTCATCAATTTTTTTTAATTTTTCTAATTTATTGAATGCGGCCGATCTCATATTTCTTCACTAGATAAACGCATTCAATGTGCTTGGATAAATCAGTGTTCAAATGTTCATCTCCAATCCAGTATTATAAACTTACTGTGCATTGGAATGCATGCAGATATATACTCTCTTTTTACATCACACTAGCTAACTAGAATTATCGCCTTACAAATTTAATTGCTAGTGCGTACGTACAGTTAATTAATATTACCATAATTTTAATGGAATTAGTAAAGTATAGTATAGTATAGTATCTTCGGCATTGAAGAATAGGCCTGGATAGGCCTGTCGCCGTTTCTTGTATTTTTCTTGACTAGACTGGCCTTTTGATCAAATCTTTTCAACGGACGGTAGGTTTAAAATCGTTTCTAGATTTCATTTGTTCCGTAGGATACGAATTAAAATAATTTGTGTCAATAAAATGATCCGCTTATAGAATAATGCAAGCACGCGGAGCCCACCAGCCAAATGACGTTGAAATAACTTTTAATTAACGCTGATTAATCGAAACAAATATTAATCAATGTTGATTCAACGAAACAATGATTAAATATCGTTGATCAACAAAACAATTATTAATCAACGATGATTAAACGAGACAACTCTTATTTAAAGTTGTACAGCGAAATAATATTAATCAACGTCGAATCAAGAAAACAACTTATAACAAACGTTGATCAGCGAAACAATTATTAATCACCATTTATTCAACAAATTAATCATTAATTAAAGTTCATTCAACAAAACAACTTTAAATTAACGTTGATCCAATGAAACAATGAATAATTAACGTTGATTCATTGAAGGAATTGTAATTTTAAAGTTTATTAATCGTCAACTATCTGTGAGAAATGACATTTACTTGAGATTTGATACAGTATTCCTGCACTCAAAGAACTGAGCGACACCTTGTCCAAATAACAATGCACATTTTGCTCCTTTGTGAGCCATCCTGGCCTAGCTTGGCACAGATAAACTGCGTACAAGTAGTACGTTAGTGAAGTGGGTAAGAAACTAAGTCACTATCGAGCAATATGACCCACTAAGTTTTCCGAATGTGGTGTTGAGTGAGTCATAATTAAGACATCAATTTTATGTGCGTGGTATTGAGTGAGTCATAATTAAGACATCAATTTTATGTGCGTGGTATTGAGTGAGTCATAATTAAGACATTAATTTTTATGATTATAGGTCATTGGTTTCTCTGCACGGCTCACTGTAGTTGGTGACGCTTGATGCACTTGAGATGATATGATATCAGCTGAAGTGGGTCGGTGCATGCAAATGAGTCCGGATGACTCACTTAATAGAGTGCATCGCAATTTCGACGAGCACTTGACTCACTTAAGTGACCCATCCTTCTTGATTAATTTGTTAAGCAAAAACATTTTTATCCATCTTTATGTTAAGAATTCTATTCTTAACGTATATTATAGGGACTAAATGTAAAGCTTAATGTTAAAATTTTTTTCCGATTTTAATATTTCGCTAGCGTAGAGTATTTATTTTGTAATGCATTCATTAAAAAATGTCATAAATGTTGAAATTTAGCATCAGTTTAGTTGAAGGTTTGCTATCTAGCATTAGTTTATTGCCATCTAATTGATTAATAAAAAATTGCACCATTCAAAGTTTGTGCNTTATGTTATGTTATGTTGTGTTATGTTATGTTATGTTATGTTATGTTATGTTATGTTATGTTATGTTATGTTATGTTATGTTATGTTATGTTATGTTATGTTATGTTATGTCTGTCTCTTATACACATCTAGATGTGTATAAGAGACAGATGTTATGTTATGTTATGTTATGTTATGTTATGTTATGTTATGTTATGTTATGTTATGTTATGCTATGTTATGCTATGTTATGCTATGTTATGCTATATTATGTTGTGTTATGTTATGTTATGTTATGTTATGTTATGTTATGTCATGTTATGTTATGTTATGTTATGCTATGTTATGTTATGTTATGTTATATTATATTATGTTATTTTAAGTTATGTTATTTTATGTTGTTTTATGTTATGTTATGCTATGTTTTGCTATCCGAAAATATTCTTCCCGGTTGCCCAGCTCCTGGCCACGCTCTCGAACGGTCTTGACGTGACGTCATTGTACGACATCGTGTCGCACGCCTCTGTCCTGCCTGACGTGTCTCAGCTGAAGCCTGGCTGTGGACTCAGGACTTCTTTGGCCGTTGGTTTGAGGACTTCTGCTGGCGCTGGCGGTGGGTTGAGGACTTCTGCTGGCGCTGGCGGTGGGTTGAGGACTTCTTCAGGCGGTGGTGGGCTGCGAACTTCATCTTCAGCGTACAGCTTGGCAAGCAATGCAGATTCTCGCGACACCTTGATGGATTCTGGCGTCAGGTTCTTATAATACTTTTAGGTTGCCTTAGGCTATGCCATTACTCGATCATCTAAAAGTTGTCTTTAATTTTTATATTTTTTTAATAATAAAATGAGCAAAAACTCGAATCCCCAATAGAATACTAGAAAAATTCCAGCTTGACATTCCCACCAGATTACCAGAATAACATTAACATTCTCACCGGAATACCAGAATATGTACAACAGAGGATTCCCACCGGAGTATTGAAATAAGTACTGCTTAATTTTTTCACCGGAAAATGTATAGAATACAATTCTCTCCACAATACAAAAATAATTTCAGCGTAAATTTCATAGGGAGAGCATAAAGTTCTTGCCGGCATACCAGTTGAATTTCCAGCTCTCTCAAACATGTACTGTGTGAAGTTTATGGCTTGATATCATAAAATTTAAAACCTGATATTTTAAACGATGAAAATAAAAACTGGTGCCTGTGATTTTCACGCTCCACTTTTCTAAAATTTAAAACCTGATCTTTTGAAAGACGAAAATAAAAACCGGCGGTGGTATTTTTCACGCTCCACTTTTCGCGAACTTTTTTGGGAAGCATTCTTTAAAGCTGCGACGCTGCGCTTATACAATCCTTCCAATTACAAGCGTTATATAGATTCATAAAATTTAAAACCTGATATTTTATATGAACATATTTTATTAACATATATATTTTATTAACATATTTTACAACATATATATTTTATTAAAACCTGATATTTACATATATAGAGGAGAAGCCTCGCCAAATCAAAAGAAAGGCCGTCGAAGTCGAGTTGATGAGTTCATGGCTCTAACGCACCAATTTACGAAATTATCAACGGAGCTTCTGAGGTGGAATTTGTAATTTTTATTCTGGCATCGAACAAACTTGATGCCCGCGTACTGCATGCAGTGTCCTGATTACTGTAGCCGTGATCAAAATTCCGCGTATTAACGCTGTATACTGCAACAGAATTACTCATTTGCTCAATTCGAATCACTCATTTTACTCAAATTACTCAGAATTACTCAACAATACAAATTTGAAGGATTAAATGTTCCGCAGCTCAGTACGAGATAATGATCAGCTGAAAATAAACAAGATTTTGACCGCGCCACAAATGCTAACGAACAGGAAGTTTCGACGTAGACATAATGTAAATAATGCGATGTTGTTGCTGTGTAATAAATTTTCGATGAATTAATAATAATTTTGCAGAATGATTTGGTGATTCATTGAACCCATACTTGTGTATAAGTATTTATGTTCGTGTAATTTAATTTGATGGCCGTTGTCCTTATTTCTTCTGCTTGATCGTTTTATTGCGATTCATAACAGGTATGAATAATTGACATTCTATGAAGATTTTATCGGTACACGATTATTATTTCTTTAATTATAAAATTCTTTGCACAATTCAAATTTTTACATCGAGGGAAAATTTTGAAATTCATGACCATTTGCGTACTTGATTTTCATCATATAACATCAAAACAGTTACTTAAACACACGGAAAAACGTTATAATTGAAACGACGAGAANTCTAATCATGCAACTTTGAACTGGACCTACCAGTCCCGTGTTATTACATAAGCCTGGAATTTTATTTGCTATGGTTGGGCATTGAAGGCTTAAGATAAAAATGTAAGACCCCAAATTAAGTTTATAATTGAAACTAAACCCAAACGATAATTTACTCTGACTTATTTTTAGGCAAACTAAAAATTTAAAATTCGAACGCGACTTTAATGGAATACTTACAGTAGCTTAATCAATGAGTTTTCTTTCATTGACTGTAATTCAGGTTTATAATTATGAATAGAAAACGATTTAATTTAATTATTTCATTCTTGTTCTTGCTTTCGACGTTGATTACCTAATATATTTTTAATTATTTATTATTTGCATATTTTGTTTAACGGATGCAATATACGGAAACAACATACGACATTCCATCAACATTTTTATTTTGTCTTCAAGTCGAGTCTTGCATACTATGTCGTCGTGACTAGTTTGCTGCCAGCAAATAAGTTTCAATTTTCATAATATGATATTTTGAGTGAAAATGAGGTTGAATTAGATGAAAACCTAATTATTAAAGTCATAGTTGAAAATTTTATGAAAATAAAAATGAACTTACCAATTTCCTGCTTCCTCATTTCCTTCAATATACTCTTCATTTCTTCTATTCTTCCATTCCCCATTTCCTCATTTACTCCTGCAGGTCATATATATTTTAGTTTGATGCAAAAAATATGAGCGGTCATTCATCTTGTATTCATGAGCTAATAAGTCAAAACCGGAATAATGCACAGTAATATAATATAATATATTGCTATAATATATAATATATAATATAGCCACTCTGTGAGCCGGTAATGGTTTTCCTTCATCAAGAAATCAAAAGCAACGTCTTATATATTCGGAAGCACACTTGGTTTGGATCGCTGCATGATGGTACAAAATTGTCGTTCCGTCGCCTTAAGATTCTATACTCCCCTTCTTATTTCATTTTACACAAATATTCTTTACAGTTGGAAACTCAACGACGAACGCAACGCACTTCTGAATTGAATTGTACCGTTTTTTGAAACATGCCGAAAAAATAAAAATGCCGTCCCTCTGCAAAAAATCCGTCTCACTGCAAAAATTTTTAAAACATGCCACCTCTCTGCAAAAAATGGCAACTGCTCATCGACTTTGAAAATTTTGCACTTAACTTGGGGTCCTAAATTTTTAAATCTTAACCCTTCACTTAAGTAACTGCTTGAAATGATAATAATAAACGATAATAAGTAAGGTGTACTTTGTTTTGACCAAGCAACTGTAATTCCTAGCGCGCTCACTTCAGGCAGGATTGAGGGAACGGACAACTTTCGTTCCCGCCTCCCTCCGTCTCCCAGGACTGAAACATTGAAATTTTTAACATTTTATCTTAGACAAAACATCAGCAATGGCAAGAGGATATTTTTAATTAATATATTTGACAATTTTTCTGATTCCCCATTGTACTCCTTCAACCTCACAATGCATGCACATGGCTTGTCCCTTCAGAAAATTTCCCTAACAAAATTTAGGGTCGCCCCAGCTTCTGGTAAACCAAATCAGAAGCTGCTGAGTCTCTTAATTTTTACTGGGTTCGGGTTAATGAGCTCGACGTCTTCATACACGCACAATTTATATGATGCATTTTAGCGAAAACTTGCAATCCGAAGAATTCCATGCAATAATTTACATTCTACAAAGACTGCGTAGCGAACTAAAACGATTCCTATACGGAATAATTTCTTGGTAAAATCGAGTTTAAGCTTGGACTCATCTTCTACTCATTGCCAACTTTTACAACATTTAATTAAGGAAATAAAATAATTTTTCTCTCTAAGATACAGAACACCTTTTCTGATTTAAATGTGAAATTATGGTTGTAGAAAAATTATGTTGCTTCATTATGACCGCGTGTGCAGCGCGCAGGATAATTCATATATTTATATGATTCTATTTTATCCAACGCAGTTATCATATGAATATAACTGATGAATGCGGATAATTTATGAACAACGAGATCTTTTGCGGAGTGCATGGTGTTTCAAAAAAGATTTCTATTTTAGTAATAATTATAATATTAATAATAATAGTAGTAATGATAATAATATTAATAACACTAATAATAATGGTTGATATTATTAATAATAATAATATCAATAATAACATATACATACCAGATCCATGGATTACTTCTCAAGCAACGCCCAACTGTCAAAAATTTTGAAAACGGTGTATATTTAGCCTTGTTTCGGTATTTATTCGCAATAATTCGAAAAAGACTTAGATTCACGCTTTTGGCAAGTCACGGATGCCGATACATTTTCTTTCTAAAATGTGGATGCATTTTGGTGCGGAACATTCCAAAGGTTGTACGAAGGAGGTTAGAGGAATAAATGTTTCATCTCTTGAGAATAGAAACGTATAGAAAAACCTCGATAGTTTCTTGCAGCAAGAGAAAAAATAATTATTCCTGATTTCTTAGATGACTAAGACATTCTTTGAATGAAAATGAGTAGATTTATGCAACTTGCCGCGGAATAGAATTTAGTGATTTCATGTGTTTAGTACATTCGTCCCTCTGCTTCTACCATTTACAAACCTTCAATCTAGGTAATTAAATTTTCGTTTTCATGCCTATTCTATTTTATTCCATATATATAGACAGCATAAGATATTCGTGTATGGTAAAAAATCATATCATACATGCAAACCTTCGTTCAACCATGGATGCAAATAATATAATCGATCAACTATTAAACTTATATTGCCACGATCTTTCCTTCCATGGAAGATGATTTAGAGACATAACTTAAAAAAAATTATCTTACGCTAGAAATTTTGAGAACTTTTGCCATTCAAAAAAAAGTAATTTATTGAATTCTAAATTTCAGTAGCTGGTGTTCTGAAGACCCGAACACTTCTAAGCGAAGGCTAGTAGTATCATAATCTATAACAGGATATAAAAAGTATCGAACATAAAACACCGTCTAGCGTCTTTTAAGAACATAGTTATCAGTCCTAAACATCCGTTGCGGCAAACGAAGCATCCGGTGTGCGCTTGTCAATGGCATCCATCAGTCGCAGAGCTGAACTTGCTCTATGTGCTCTTGCCGGGCAGTTTTACGAATTTGTTTCAAATATAAAATACAAATATTATTCCTAGTAAAGTCATTAATAGCCAAGCAAGCGCAAATTTCCCATCGCTGCATGTGTAACTCTAGCCTCAGAAAGCTCGCAACAATTTTGCTCAACTTAATAATTCGAGTTATTTATCGTACCGACTGACATGGCTCATGTTACGAGGTTGTGTCGATTGGTGTCCATCTCAAAGAGAATCATTTCATAAAAGTCTGTTTGTAGCCAATAAAAACCTATGCATATTATTAAGTAACTGAATACTGAAAAATATTTGCTCAAAAATTACAACCGAGGTGCACTCAGCAGCTCTTTATTGGCATTTTCAGTCCACAAGTGATAAGCTTATTGACTGGACAACACAGAGTTCAATCTCATCATTTACTTAAAGGTTTCTTTCGAAGGCAGCCTAGCTATCATGACACGAAGCGGTTTGTAGGAACAGTAATATTAGTAAAAAATATGATGAAATTAATCTGATTTAAGAGTAGTTCGTTCTGGTCGGTCACCCCCAAAACAATGGACTCTTACTACAATAGAAAGTCCGGCGGATTGAGAGGGTAAGTTCAACATACGATGTTTTGAATAATAATATCTAATAATATGGTATGGCGATAATAAAATTATTAGGCCATTCCTACTTGTCGCCATTTCTCAATCATTGTGGGAGCGCAGCCGTTGGCAACAAATTTAACTCTTAAATTATCCCTGGAGGCAATGCTTAGCGTAAACATGCGCTGTATACACTTCGCCTCAAAGCTACGATGCGGCAATACTCGTTAGAAATACGGCAAGCCACATTAATTCCAAAATAACCTAATTAAAGCCATAGCACCCCATGTCGGCAGCATGTCCTCAGGTCAGTATAGTAGGAGGCTATAGCCCAGCATGCGTCTACCTCTACACTTACCCCGCCTCTTCCCCTTACTGAAGGCATTTTTAGGTCAGGTGGGGAGTCGGGGTAAGTGTGGAGGTAGGTGCATGCTGGAGTATAGCCACCATGAAGACTGTTATGACTTGAGCAGTGGTTGTGGAATTACAGTGCTATGGGTTTAAATATTTAACTTTATACACTACACTACCTACAGAATTTTGCGAATTTTGGCCAGAACTATCACAACTACTTGCAGGTTTCGAACCACTAGCTCGCTACATCAATCTTGGTCATAACCACAAGCGGTTACCCCTAGCTAGCTAATTTAGTGAGTTTTGATTCGGAGTACTGTAACAGCATTAGTATTTTCCCATCCACTTTATCATAATGTGAAACGTGTTCTTATTGATTAAACATAACACACTCACGAAAGGTATTGCAATATAAATAAATTAAAGCAAAAACGAACGGACAAATGAGTAGATTTGCACGCACATTATTAATTAGCAAAATGATATCATGATTAGGTGTTGTTAGCAAATACATCAGCGATGATTGAAATCATTGTACTGCTAACCTGGCTGCCTGGTAACTGGTATGGCCTGGCTGCCATACCAGTTTTTTTTTTAATTCATATGTGCATCAATTCGCATCGTATAATATATGCGAGATGAGAACACTGCTGAAAATTTGCTGCAGCAAGAGTCACCCTATGTATGCATTTTTTATACCAATGTCGCCTTGGGTATATATATTTTTATACAAAAGTGACCTTGGGTGCACATTTTAATACTACAAATACCACCTTGGATACGCATTTTTTATATAAATGTACCCTTGGGTACACATTGTTTTATTAAAATGTTACCTTGCGTACACATTTTAATACTACAAATGTCGACTTTGGTGACCATTTTAATACCACAAATGCCACCTTGGGTGCACATTTTAATACAACAAATGTCAACTTGGGTACACATTTTAATACCACAAATTTCACCTTGGGTGCGCATTTTAATACCACATATGTCAACTTGGGTTCGCATTTAAATATTAAAAATATCAACTTGGGGAAACGTTTTACACCTCCTAGCCCACGTTTGGTTGTGGCAGTTTCGGTGGGGGCCGCAAAGCGTCGCTGGCGTCGTTCGGGCCGCTCTCGCCCGTAGCAGAAGACCGCGAGACGTTCACATACGACGAGGCGATCATCGATGCGCAGCTCGACAAAGCCCTTAGCGCCATCGTCGTCGATGACGTCAACAGTGTCAGTCTTTAGACGTATTTTAATTAAGGTGTATTTTTTATTTTAAGTGTATTTTTAAGTGTATTTTAAGTGTAATTGTAATCTTCTCGATACTTTATTTCTAAAACAAGTTAATTTTTTTCTAATCAGTATTGATAATAAATTTCTCACAACGAGTAAAATTTTGTACTGTTGAACTAGAAATTAAATCGTAAAATTGAATGGGTGACGTCGCATTATTTTTGTTGAATGATTTTCAAACAGATTTGGATTTGGTATAAATCCGTATGTTACATAAAATTTTTTTAATATTTATTTTTTATCGAATGTGGCCGACCTCTTGTTTTTTTGACTAGATAAAGGCATTCAAAGTGCTTGGATAAAAAAATTTGCATTTTTCATCTCCAACGGAGCGTCATAAATTTACAGGGCAGTGGTATGCATGCAGAAAAATAGTCTTTTTATATAGCATTAGCTTACCAGATTTATCACCTTACAAATTCAATACCTAGTTCGTACGTTCAGTTAATTAACATTGCCATAATTTTAATGGAATTGAAATAATTTGTGTGCCAATAAAATGATCCGCTTACAAATTAGTGCATTCACGTAGAACCCACAAGCCAAATAAAGTTGAAATAACATTAAATTAATGCTGATTTCAAGAAGCAATTATTAATCAACGTTGATTCAACGAAACAATGAGTAATATACGTTGATTTAACGAAACGATTATCACTTTGATTCATTGAAGGAATTGTAATTTTAAAGTTTGTTTAACGTCAGGTGTCCGTCATAACATGTTATGTTATGTTATGTTATGTTATGTTATGTTATGTTATGTTATGTTATGTTATGTTATGTTATGTTATGTTATGTTATGTTATGTTATGTCATGTCATGTCATTTCATGTCATGTCATGTCATGTCATGTCATGTCATGTTATGTTATGTTATGTTATGTTATGTTATGTTATGTTATGTTATGTTATGTTATGTTATGTTATGTCATGTCATGTCATGTCATGTCATGTCATGTCATGTCATGTCATGTCATGTCATGTCATGTCATGTCATGTCATGTCATGTCATGTCATGTCATGTCATGTCATGTCATGTCATGTCATGTCATGTCATGTCATGTCATGTCATGTCATGTCATGTCATGTCATGTCATGTCATGTCATGTCATGTCATGTCATGTCATGTCATGTCATGTCATGTCATGTCATGTCATGTCATGTCATGTCATGTCATGTCATGTCATGTCATGTCATGTCATGTCATGTCATGTCATGTCATGTCATGTCATGTCATGTCATGTCATGTCATGTCATGTCATGTCATGTCATGTCATGTCATGTCATGTCATGTCATGTCATGTCATGTCATGTCATGTCATGTCATGTCATGTCATGTCATGTCATGTCATGTCATGTCATGTCATGTCATGTCATGTCATGTCATGTCATGTCATGTCATGTCATGTCATGTCATGTCATGTCATGTCATGTCATGTCATGTCATGTCATGTCATGTCATGTCATGTCATGTCATGTCATGTCATGTCATGTCATGTCATGTCATGTCATGTCATGTCATGTCATGTCATGTCATGTCATGTCATGTCATGTCATGTCATGTCATGTCATGTCATGTCATGTCATGTCATGTCATGTCATGTCATGTCATGTCATGTCATGTCATGTCATGTCATGTCATGTCATGTCATGTCATGTCATGTCATGTCATGTCATGTCATGTCATGTCATGTCATGTCATGTCATGTCATGTCATGTCATGTCATGTCATGTCATGTCATGTCATGTCATGTCATGTCATGTCATGTCATGTCATGTCATGTCATGTCATGTCATGTCATGTCATGTCATGTCATGTCATGTCATGTCATGTCATGTCATGTCATGTCATGNCTTCACCTGTCTCTTATACACATCTAGATGTGTATAAGAGACAGGTATACTGCAACAGAATTACTCATTTGCTCAATTCGAATCACTCATTTTACTCAAATTACTCAGAATTACTCAACAATACAAATTTGAAGGATTAAATGTTCCGCAGCTCAGTACGAGATAATGATTAGCTGAAAATAAACAAGATTTTGACCGCGCCACAAATGCTAACGAACAGGAAGTTTCGACGTGGACATAATGTAAATAATGCGATATTGTTGCTGTGTAATAAATTTTCGATGAATTAATAATAATTTTGCAGAATGCTCTGGTGATTTATTGAACCCATACTTGTGTATAAGTATTTATGTTCGTGTGATTTAATTTGATGGCCGTTGTCCTTATTTCTTCTGCTTGATCGTTTTATTGCGATTCATAACAGGTATGAATAATTGACATTCTATAAAGATTTTATCGGTACACGATTAGTATTTCTTTAATTATAAAATTCTTTGCACAATTCAAATTTTTACATCGAGGGAAAATTTTGAAATTCATGACCATTTGCGTACTTGCTTTTCACCATATAACATCGAAATAGTTACTTAAACACACGGAAAAACGTTATAATTGAAACGACGAGAAAAATCGACAATAACTTCTGCCGGTATAAGCCCTGAAACTTCAATATTTCCGAATTTAGCTGACAAGAAATTGGATGGCTTGAAATTGTTGAAAATATTTGAGCTTCGGGATTCTCGAATATTGATGACCTACGATCTTTAATTGCTTCAAAACTTTTAACATATAACATTGAAGACCCAAAATACAAGTTCAAATAAAGCAAATAAAAAACTTTTAAAAACCACGTTTTCTTAACGGACAAAAAAAAAAAACATTTACTCTTACATAACATTTAAGTTATGTAAAATGTTATGTAATGTTAGGTAAGAGTTGTCCATTAAGAAAACGTGGTTTTTAAAAGTTTTTTATTTGTTTTATTTCCCTATTTTTAGTTTTATAAAAACCAGAAAAACGTGGTTTTTAAAAATATTTTTATATTTATTTATTTTCTACTTTTTAGTTAGCAATTTTAGCAATTCAAATCAATTTCCAGGGTTGGCAAGTGTGAATGTTCGAGAAAAAACTCAATTCCAAACCGTGAATTTTTAGTGTTTCTTTTTTATTTTTTAAATTTTTTTTTCAGCAAATTTTATTTTTCAATATTATTATTTCTGATGATCAAATCTTGAATTGTTAGGCAGCATAAACATGCATGCCAAATTTCAACTTACTAGGATGTTTAGAAGTGCTCTAAATTAAGGTTTGAATTTTTGATGACAGACACACACGAAACGAAGTCAAGAAAAACGTGGTAAAATATCGCCTCATAACGCAGGCTAAAGTGAACTGGAATTGGAATTTCGGTGCTGATTAATTTCCGGTCAAGACCTGTAGATTGGTCATTCACGCTGCAAAAAATCTTTTACTAGCATAAAAAAATTTAAAGTTCACATCACACTCGGCAGTTAACAAAAAGTTCAATTAATAAGTATTCACTTTGTTAGGGTTTTAATTGAAGACATTTTTTGAAATTTTAGGTTTACTGTTAGACGATCTTACTGTTCACGTCCGCACTCTAGGAACGCTGCGCTAGTTATTGTTTGGTGCGGAGACGTGACGGAGGTACGTGTCTTGTACTAGTGAAGGATTTAAAGTGTGACTATTGCGTATATATTATTGTGAATAGATTTAATTAGAATTCTGTGTTCATATGATCTTTGTTGTAAATATTTATCATTCGTAGGAATCTTGTTATCTTTAGCATTTTTATTTATTAGTTTTTTGTTTGTTTTCAGGAAAGTTTAGGGCTAGAACTTGAAACATTAAATAAGGAATACAAGTGGAGTTTGAATTCCCTCGGAACACGAACAAAGGGTGGATTGGAGTTACGATCATGAGCCTAGCTGATGCTTGAGCCTAGTTGGATCAAGATAGAAAGTCTAAGGAAACCATACGCCAAGTCTGGCCTGTCGCCTATTCTAGACATCGCAGAATTCTTACAGCTAGCTGGGAATTCGATTCCGAAACTCAATGCTCAGATCCTAGCTGCTGCTTTCAAGCACCCGACCACCTCGCCGATTAGACCCGAACTGTCACAAAAAGCTGGAATCGAACCTGCAACTCACTGCTCTAATCATGCAACTTTGAACTGGACCTACCAGTCCCGTGTTATTACATAAGCCTGGAATTTTATTTGCTATGGTTGGGCATTGAAGGCTTAAGATAAAAATG
>NW_025946307.1:275337-326731 GCF_000764305.2 Hyalella azteca | reverse complement strand
TACAGGCGGTAGCGTCTTTCGATCGCAGCCTCTTGCATGCCGTTATATTCACAACGACGTTAAGTGCCTTGGCACAACAATCAGTAATAAACTCAGCATCCGGAGCATTGCTTTCGGGAACGTTAAACCAAACAAGATTAAGTTTTCTTCTCTCTCTATCAAGCAGTTCACGAGTGCTCTCGTGCAATAATCGCCCAATCCATAAAGACTGGGAAGCTGTCTGCTTCAGTTACTTTAGTTCCAGTTTCTCCTATCAGTTGAGTAGGCTTGTAAGTTTTAACTTTCCCACAGTAAGGAAAATTTTGAATTCTATCATTGAGTTCATTCAATGATAATAATTCTTCGTGGCAGCAGTATTTATTTAAGTACAACCTTAGAAGCATCTCAAAAATTAAATCCTTTGAAAAGGTCAGGGGAAATATCAGAAGGTGATACCCAGCTAATGTGGAAGTATTTTAACTCATTTAAAATACAAGCCTTCAGGTCATGATCAGTTGAAAGGCGTTGGTCAACTTGCATGTTTGCTAGCTTTGCATTGTGACTTTCTTTTAAGGTCGCACAAAACTGTCCTCATTAAGATGTATGCTTTTGCTGTATTTTGTTGCATTACAAAACCGACAAGCCTTATGTGATGAAAGTAGCCTCCCTACTCGATCATGAGCCGCAAGGTTTTCAGAAAAGACCATTGTTACAGTTCCTAAGAAACACATGGCTCCAAACTCTGTTTCAACAGTTATACCTTCAATTTCAAGCAGCTTCAAGTCATCAATAAGACATATTATGACCAACCTGATCAAATCCATGTTTTTTATGTGTCTTTTTTCTGTCAATGTTGCTAACTGAATTTTATACAATTATTGTCCCGCAATAGAGTAGCGTAAGGAGCTATATATTTATTTCCTTCGTAAACCAAGTTCCATTGATCAATTGAACTCCATATTTGAGGGATTTCAAATGAATTCTTTCATTTAGGTACAGGGAGATTGATTGATTTTTTGTATTGTAATAAACTTGGCAGTTATTTTTCCGTGAAATATATTTCAGAAAAAAATTAAATGATCACATGCCCTTGCACATTCAGCCAGGGCCTCAATTAAAATTGCCGATCAAAAATTTGATATCTATCAGTATCATCTGATATAGTTGAAATACTATGCAACTAAGCCTCTATATTGTAACGCAGACTAAAACTCCTATCCGTATTCATTCTCTTGGTAAGGTATACAGAAGAGAAATTTGGTAAAACATTCACGCATTTGGTCATGCATACATCGCATCAGGCAGTGCACGCAAACATATATGGTAGCATTTTTATTTTCTGCGTGGATTATTGATGCAATCGTCCTACCATGAAGTGTGCCTAATTTACAATTGTGTTTACAGTATTGCACGAGCGTTTTACATTGCATGCAGATCACCTTGTAGAAGCAACTTGCTCATATTTTCCATCATATAAGTTCATTGAGACCATTATCAATGTTTTCCCAGGAGGTAAAGTAAGAATCATCTAGAGAAACAATTGAAGACACTTCGTCCGGCTGGACTTGGCATATCAAAACCAGTCATAAGGCTTCATTTGACTGAGAATGGCACTAATTCAATAACGTGTTTCTGACAATGAACTGAAAAAAGATCGAGTGCTTTAAAGCTTTCCATTGGCGCCCAATTTTTGTTGTCTCAGTGGCAAGCTGTTGAAGCTCACAAGAACTATATTCCGAGAAAAGGATTTGAATATAGTTCACACCCTTGCTCTCATGTGTGAGTGGTTACTAACTGAAATAAATTTTATTAATTCACAAGCCACAGAAGTTAGCGAGAGGATGGCTAATTGAGAGGATATATTTTCTCGAGTACTGTTTTGTCTAATCCTCTGAGCGCGTTGTTATCAATTTCTTGTCCAGTGCTAGTCATGCCTAAATGGAGTATGGCAAAACGAAAACTTGCTGCAGTACATATAATAGACCGAATGTTTTGCAATGAGGATTAGCTATAAACTGGCGACGCCGAGATGCCTGTTTTAGAGTTAGCCGCGTATTACCGCGCGCTGAAATGAATACAAATGCGAACAATTTATACCACGCTCCCCTGGCTGCGGGTATCTACAATACGTATATATTGAATATTAATTAAGGGACGACGAATTTAGATTGCAAAATTCTCCCCTTTAACTAAAAAATTAATCTCTTTTCATATATGATACAAATTTATTTGCGCGAATTTATTTAGAATGTTTTGAAATATGTTGCAGCTAACATTGATGTTTGTTTTCTAAACGTTCCCATTGAGGATATATTAAGAATTTTGTTAGTTTTTTGCCCTATAATTAATTTCTTAGTTTATTTGCTGCGATAGACAATTAGACGATCTTTATTACTTTGGCTGGGTTTCACTGTATAGTGTTCTTTCCGGCTCAGTGCTGGTATACGAGTCAGGACCTACTTAATTGTGTCTCGCTGGAAACTAAATTATTTTTGGTGTACAAGGGTAAGGAAAGTTCAACATTAATTTTTCAACATTGAATATTAAAATGAGAGGAATTTGATCAGAAAGCGAAACATAAAAGTTGATTGCATGTAATTGAGTAAACGTGACAACAGGGAAATTATGGATATGGGCTGACAAGATTATTGCTACAAATTGAAAGAAATTGTATTAAGTTTGAGAACGAAATAAAAGAACTGGATCATACTGATAGAAAAGTAAATGGGACGTTGACTCAGCAAGAACTCGCAATAAATGGGACGTTGTCCCACCAAGAACTCACAATAAATAAGACGTTGTCCCAACCATCAATAAATGGGACGTTGTCCCACCAAGAACTCACAATAAATAAGACGTTGTCCCACCAAGAACTCACAATAAATGGGACGCTGACTCACCAAGAACTAAAATATAAAGAATGGGAAACAAGGGGTTCTAGGTTCGGCTAGGTGCGGCTTCTTAACAATCAAACATGAAGTTCGGGGAAAATGAGGTTCGAGAAGTTCAGCAAAAAAGCTAAACCGCAAGTAAATATGTGGTCACTTAACTAAACTAACACGTTGAAAGATGCAAGACTAGTCAAGCGCCAAGCCACTAAGGGGTTTACGTCTTACCTGAATCGTTTACTTTCTAATTCCACGCTTAAACTTACCGTCCCCCATTCTTTTAGTCTCTCAGATTACTCAGGCATTAGCGTTTGTATGTTTTCAAGGTATTAAACACTGCTATTATTTGACACTAATCATGGCATGCCAACGAGCTTCCATAGGAATATTAAGGACATTGCCGTTTTGTGTAAACTCTTAGGCTACGGCCATACTAAAAGCGTTGACGCTTACTCAGGCTGGTGCGCGCTGAAGCTACGATATTGCATGTATGTATTTATAACAAAGTCGCTATTTTAGGTGCGTACATGCAGAAACTGCTTCAAGCAAACGTGGGCTGCGCAGCGCGATGAAGAACCACATTACTCATGATAGATTTCGCTGCTCTGTGAAGCGCGTTCAGCGTCTTTGAAGCAGCAGTGCTTCAAAGCACTGCTGCTCAATATAGGGGCATTGCTTTCTTAACGCCACGTCTTGTCAACACCAACACGTCCGGGTTCACGTAGCCTATGTAAGAGCTTTTGTATTTGTATTACACTGCTAGGAATATAACGGGATAATCGGCACCTGTTCAACCGCCTCTATATCACTTATCTACATATATCACTGTCTAATCAATTAAACGTGAACTGATGTCTCATCTGGCCTCGGAACAGAGCACATACGACATGCTTGGCGTCGTCATGCATATGTTTTATAGTAGCAAATGCTTGCAACGCTTTCATTTCATTTCGCTATGCGTCTTCTGCCTCATGCGCTCACCGATGCTTAAATCCGAACTGTTGGGAATTTTACGATCGGGCTGTCATATTTTAAAGTAAATTAGCAATAACTTGCATCAATAATTGTATAATATTAATAGATGAGCGTAAATACTCCAGAACAGTGCGAGTGAGTTAAAACTTGCATGTCCTTGTAAATTCTATTATATAAATCACGTGTGCCCGGTGTTAAATATTACAAAATATAAAAACTTTCATATTATCTGCAAAATACTGCCTAGACCTTGTGTATCGAGTAACATATATCAACAAATTTTATGATATAAAGCAAATTTGTTGCACGTGAAGTGTGAAGCAAAATTATTATATATAGCTATTTCTAGATTCATGTTAGATTAATTTACGTGTCTTGCATGTAAGAAAATATTTGTAACTGTGAGTCTCATGATCAAGTGCGGACCTCACTGTACTCTCGACACATTTAATAATTCAATAGCAGCGGACAATGAGCTATTGCTCGCCATTACATCTAATAGTATAGGTGCCGAACGTGCAATAAATATACACCCAACATTCTCAAGAACCTACATAAGTTTCGGTGTTTCTTTTCGGTACCTGCAGACTTTATTATTTATATGAGCTTGTCGTTAATATTAGACTCCCAATCATTATTGTGAATAAAATATGTTACGTCGTCACAATGTCTGGCCAAATACACCACTATATCTCATATTATGGATCGTTACATAATGTACAGGTTAAAAATCAAAATTTACTGTTTGGCGTAAACATGTCAAGAAAGTTAGTTGATTGTTCTTATCTGTCACTCTTCGAAATAATTGATGGCAATTCAGTTATTTTAAAAATTATTTTGTACCGGATTGAATGCAAATAGTGTTGTTTACCAGAGGGGCCCAAGTGTCACACTGAATGTCATACAGATGCATGTATTCATTAACGAAGCAGTATCGAGGTCCAGGGACTGTTGGTTGTCGATAGTACCTCAAAATGGTACTTGTGATGAGCTCGCCGGCTGAGTTGACATATTGAAGCGAATTAGGCGGCGTCATGAAGTCAAGAACGCTTTTACCAAGACTGTTTATGACAGCCCTCTCACGCAGCGAGTAGTACACTGGAGGCAAGACTAAACCCATCGAAGCACAAAGTGCCACGTGATTCCTGTTCAATTCAAGGAAAAATCTGGATCAACATTTGTTTAGATTCCGGCATTGAAATCCTGCAAATACATCGCCTAATTCTTCTTAATCAATACTATGACTTGATGGAGTCATACAGAGCTCTATGATTCTGAAAATTTCAGATAAAAATAAGAAATAATATGACGCGAAAATACGTCTCAATCGTTTTATTATCAAATTATTGGCTGCTAACATAAATTTCTCACTCAGGAATCCCGATGGTGATTAATGCACATTTGTATCACAACTCCCACTGTAAATTCAAGGCCGAAGATCACAGAGAAAGTGACGTTCGTAATTTTAGCAGCGCTCGCATAAAATTAAAGATGAGTTAACATTAACATTTTCTAAAAACTATTGTTGAAAAAAGAGTATTGTTTCTTTATTACATACGTTTATTTGTTAAAGGTAGTTATCGGTTGAGAAGAGTTATTCGGTAAAGAATAATTCTGATATTTGTTTCCTATCATAATGGAAAAATTACGAAACAAAAAAAGGCCTCAGGTTGAACGATTACTGGTCTATGTCCTCCAAAACCATCAAAAATTTAAAAAGAGAAGGAAACGCCAGGTAAATTCACAATATTTTCAATAAAAACGCTCTGCAGACCAGCTCCATCATCACATCCGAAACGTTTTCATTGAAGATATGAAATCACTTGACGATTTTTTTCTGCTTCAATATTCGTGGCGAACTTGATGTTCGAGCAAAATATAAGTAAGTACTCCCATACATCATTCATTTTTGCTGAAGAAAACATCATTATCTAGAGGGTAAAATTTTCCTCAAAGTAGATTCAAACTGAAAGTAGTTTCAAAGTGAATGATTCGTGCTGCTACCAACCCTTCTCACTTAACCAATTCATCAATCCAGCATCACGATTCGAAATGAAACATGAAAATTTGGCAGATATGTAGTTTTATTATTTCAAAGACGCAGCCAGCTGTGAGAAATGCTTACGCCAGTCTCGCTGCAAGATTCGGTTAAAAAAAATAGTATTACTCGTAACAGAAGCAATTACTTGCACAAATATTGATTGACTTCCCTATTCGGTTAAGACCGGTACTGATTATATTGAACAACTCGTGCTGCATAATATCACTTTTCATAGTAAGTTTAACAACGTTTAGTATTTAAACATGTCAAGTATTTACAAGATTAGGGACGGTGGAACCTACGCGTATAAGTCGGTGGCAGGTGGAGGGACAACCACCAACTCTCCCCCGCTGTCCAGAGTCGCTCCTCGGTACACTCGAGCTCCCGGGGGAACAGCAGCGTCACCGTATATGTCTGTGTAGAGAATGCAGCGCTGGCTTGCCTGCAACAAATTTAAAGGGGTCGAAAAGGGAAGTTCTCGGGATTGCTTCCCCGAGTCTTCCCATGACTGCCTTAATTAGCAATTCGTTTAGAACACCTTCAAAAATTAAATTTCGGGCATAAGTAGACGGTTTTGGTTGGCACTCTCCGGAACAGCCTCTTGAAAATCTGTGTGACGAGTTTCAGTTTTAGCAGGCTACGAGTCTTTCCGCATGTCAAGAGTTAATTTTCACTATGCATGTCAAGCTTCAATTATAAGTACGTATATCATCTGTCTGCTTAAATCGCAAATACACCACGAATCTATAAGCAATTGAAGCGCCAAATAAAATCACCATATCTTCATTGAAAACATTTCAGCAACATGCTCCATCATTCGGATTAAAGGATTTTGGAATCACAGCATATTTTTTAACGGAAATCTTGCCTCAATAACGCTTATAGTTCTTCTCCACTTGCAATTGGGCATCACTAAGTATTTTATGTTGGGTTGTCAGCTTTTCGTTCCTAAGGTTGTAATCTCTTTCGTGTTAATTTTGACATATCCCTGTTGATTGTATTTGTGTTATTGAACTAGTGCTGGAGCCGGTACCCGAAACGTTTTCAATGAAGATATAAAATATAATGAGTATAATATAATGAGTTTACGTAGAGTTTTATTGACTTCAAATCTAACTGACCGCTGTTGCGTCGTAGGCGATCGCCCCACAAGCCGCGTTCAAGAGACAACTGCCGGAGCACGCCGCGAGGCTGCCCGTGTTCACCAGGAGTTTCGCCGAATTGTAACCCGACTTCACTGAAGTGAACTTCATGGTAGCCACGGAGCAATCAGAAGGAGAAGCAAGCAGTAGAACAAATAGCTTGAACATCTCACACGTCATGGCGTACATGCTCACTGAAGCAAAGAAATCCCACCGAATATTATATATGCCACAATGTTACCAGAGGCACAAAAATTTCGCTATAGGTGAAAAAAATTTGAACTTCTAAAATATGTTATGATAATATGACAACTTTGAAAATGCTTTCTCTTGTATTTTTTAATTCATTGTATTCCAGTTACTAAGCCTGTTCACTGTGTGAGGACAGCGAATGCATGGTTGTAATTACCAATTCACTTCGGTCAAATAACTAGCATTCGAACATGAAATGTGTTATCTCTGACGTTACTTGCTGTGTATGACTCGCAACAACATGGGCAAGCTCCTACATATAGAAACGAATGCCGTGATTAATACCGTGAATGATTAATGCGGCGTGGCAATTACAGTGACAAATCGATCATTATCATGGACATTAAGTCAATCACTGCCATTCTTCATTCCACAGCTCAGAACCACCAACCTGAACGGCACATGGGCATTTATAATGCATGAATCATTTGTGCAGGTTTTCTCTACAGTAACCAAGTATATTGTATGCATTATTCATAATAACCTTTAAGAATTCTGGCGTAGAAACTATGCGTATTTATGTGAAACAGTTATGACGCATATTCTAGAAAATATTTCCTGCAAGAGAATTAGACAATAAATAATTGAATTCCAAGTATCTGCACAATTTGACGCAGCCCTTATATGGTTTGCCGACAAATAGCAGTGGCGTCATTATAATTAAGCCCCTTAAAATTACTTTTATTACATGTCCATTCATTAAAATTATTTGTAAAAAAATACCGATAAACTTGATATATTGTGGCCTGATTTCAAGTTTGAATATAAAATCACACATTCTATCATTAGCAACTTGAATGTAATCATAAATCAGAGTGGCTTATATAGTCCACTAGCTGTCCTTAAGTGACGACCTCGGCGAATAACGAACACTGACTCGCGGTATTCGTTCTTTACGGTGAAGATACTGTAATAATCAATAAGAATGAATATTCGAGTCTTATTCGTGATGGGGATCTTTCGAAACTATTTGCCAAAAAATCAGTAATGTACATTGGGAAAAATGTATTCGAGAGTAAAGAACTTCGGTGAAACTTCATATATAAGATACAAGAGCTGTTAAACCCTGCGTTGGCCGGAACTTTTCACTGACTTATCTAAACTTAAAATGACTATGTCACATAAAAAATTCAAAATTTAATTTTGTCAATTCAAAGAAAGCCCTTTCCAACCCATATTTAGCAGCATATAGCTATCTTTGAACTCACCGTCTGAAATTGAACCCATCAAATTATCAATCGCACTTAAATTTTCTGCTGAGCCGCGTATATACTGTACAACTGCTGGAATAGCTCAATATATGCATGACACCACTCTCACAGATACACAAGGGATTATTATAAAAAAAATGCACTGCTTGGGCTATCCATATCGAACGATCATAAATATGGTGATTATTTATTCATAGCAAAACGTTCTCATTATAATCTTTAAAGCGTGATCAACGGCGATAATATTAAGAGAAAGCTTGTACGGATGCGCTTGAGAACAGGTAAGTAATGCCGAGCAATTTTTTGTTCCAGACAATTCATGGCAATGGCATTGCTGAGCTAGCTGTGATCAATCAATATTTGTAGTAATTCGAGGTAGAGGTTCAGTTAACATTCACCCAATTGCTGTCGTAAATAAAGGTTTTGAATAGCATACGAGTGTGTTATTTATGTACTCGAAGTATTTTTTGGTCGCTGATCATCGAATAATAATAACGGAAATCTTTAAGGTCAGCTAAAATGTTATGAAGGTGCACCAACTGTACTTCAAGGTAAATAATATGAGAATATTCTTAGAGGGTTAAAATTGTTTTGACTCATTCTTTTCTACGAGCTGTACGAAATTATATGACTTTCTTTTTAACGTATTCTTTGTTAGCTGTAGGTTCCACTTCATGGCGCTTAATCAAAGCAGTCAGTGTTATAGGTCAGTGTTTTTTGTGTCCATGTAGCCTTTTCTATTTAATTTGCCAAGGGCATTTGAAACTGCCGTAAATATCCATTAACGCATAAAATAAATCATGTGACCCGTGTCGCATATCTTGACATGTAATTTTTTCGTGTAAAACTATAGCTATGGCGGAGCTTTCAGCAATGATGTAGATAAAATGGAACAAGTTTGACCGATTAGAGTCATTAGACGGATGGCCCACACGTTAAAACTTGTCAGTCTTGCGTGAACCCAAAGGTCTCAACCGTCCGTCTTTTCCAGGTTTTTGAAATCTCGAAACCCCGCCCATGTCTGAAATATGGAAACATTTGCAGTATTAGGGTACGCACACAGTGAAAGCAGGTTGCCAGCGTGCTGGTTACCTGCTCAGGCTGGCGCCTGAAACCATAGAATACAGAAGCCTATTCGTACAGGTTTTCACTGTGAACACTTACATTATTATCCTATGTTCATTCTTGTGGCAGGTTGAAACCATAGCATACAGAAGCCTATTCGTACAGGTTTTCACTGTGAACACTTACATTATTATCCTATGTTCATTCTTGTGGCAGGTTGGAGCAGGTTGTCCGTGCGGGCAAACCTGCTTTCACTGTGTGCGTACCCTTATACGTTATATCTTCTCATAAGCGGGTTGTTGCGGTAAAAACTGCTTCAATCCTGTAGCGACCGAATGCGTGCTGCTCCGTTTTCTGCTGGTTCTCATCAATCATTTGGCCAGATCTGAAAAAATTGTGTGTAAAACTAAACAAAAAATATTAAAGTCTAACACTCCCACACCTATTTACGATAATTCTACCTTAAGACCAAAACTCGAAATAGAATAATGCAGAAATGAAGTGATGTGCTCACCTCTTTATATACGAGTGGGTGTTTCTTTTTTCGCACCTTAAATATGTATAATTTTTCTTTGTTCCATTGATGATCAAATATCGAGTGGGTTATAAAATAAATCTTATTACTCGTTACATCAGTTAGTCGAACGATATTTCTTACACTGGCGTTTAATTGTATCATTGTCATAAGGTTCCATAGATACGACTCGAATATTATTGATTAAAAATTTGGTTTTGGTTGTTTTTAACTTGATATTGGGATATTTATCCTTGTTTCGTGTGAATTTTATCTTCAGTCTGCTTGCATGCGAGAAAAAAATCGAGAATTATCGATTATAACCTAAAAATACATCACTACGTTAGTTGAAACAAATAAAAAACGACAATGAATTCTCTCACCTGCGTGCGTAATAATTTGCGATGGCATTGTAGCGATGGTATATAGCAAATACGACGTTATTTTCTCAGTCGATTCTCTACACCTTAACCTTAACGCTCGTATCTCTTGTCTGCAAAATTAATTAGTTTTGACACATAAGCGTAAGTCTGAAGAACCCGCCCATATATATGGCATCGTTCGCGGTGTTCTTATTCTTAATTGTGTATTAGTTACTAAATATATTAACCATTGATTTCACCGTGCCTCATAAATGAAACAAACTAAATTTTTGCCTAAAAATGCTATAAGGTAATCATGCTACTTGCCTGCAGCACTCTGCATCAAGTACTCGCGATAAATATACAGTATACACACCCAGTCAAACGGGACAAGTACTTATTACATCGGTGTTGTGAGTGGCGTAGTAAACATTAAACTTGAGTGAGAGCGACAATTAAGGCGCGTGTGGTCTCTACATTAAATGCCTGAAATTAATGGTTTTAATTAAGCGTCAATAATATTGAATATTCAGGAAGCCGTAGTTATGCTTCAGGATATCACTGTTTTATCGTATGAATATGGTCTCGTTTTTTGAACGGTCGTTAAAAGACATCGTTCGCGATCAACGGTGTTGTGTCAACTTTGCTCTTTGGTCTCGTTCATTACCATGTAGAGATTAGAAATAGCTACGAAATTGCTTGTGTGTTTGTTATTTTTGTGTATATATTTCATTGTATATGTTTTTCTACTGCTCGAGGGACAAATTCTGGAGGCTTTTACACCACTCTAAACGTTTTGCAAAATTTGTATTTGAAACCAACTTCTCTACGGAATCCAGATCTGTGTAGCTCTCGGCGGACAGTCTTACTGGAAACTTGGTTCTATAGGTGTCCATTGAGGTCTGCAGTAATTTTAACAGCCGTGGTCTTTTGATTGTCCCTCACAATTCGATTTAGCTAACCAACGGTCTTTCTCAGACAACTTCGACTTTCGGCCAGACCTGTGCTTAGCTGAGGACTTTTTCCTTCTCTTTCAAAAGCAGTCATCCTTATGAGGCAGTACCTCTAGAAACGTCAAGCATTAGGGAAGTTTCTGTCACACTATCTAGCGCCTGCCATAAGGGCCCGGGCACCAACAATTTGGCCTCTTTGAAAAACGGAGACGTTTGCCATTTTTAGGTAATAAGTTAGCTGGTAGAGTGAAGACATAAACATTTACTCAAAATATATGTGCAAAGATAGAATATCAATTAGCAGCAACAAAAAATATCAAATATGTCACATTTTCATCGTTTATACTTTATAACATTTAAAAATTACGATATTGAAATATCAGGTGTATACCTTGATTGTCTTGTCCAACCCTATGTTTGTCGACTGACTAGTTTCGTGTTGCTGTTTTATGTGGCAGACACTACTTTTGGAAATTCAAAACCTAGAGAATTTGTAGCTAGCATGTACCCGCTTTTTTCATTTTTTTTTTTTTTGTAATCTTAGCGTCGCTGGCACATTATCAAGGCGCGCCCCTGCGCATACGAGCTGTAACTAACTACGATAGTAGCGGCTCCCGCGAAGAAGAGCTAAGTAGTTTCCATCAGACAATGATATAATGTAGAATTGCATGCTAAATAACGTCCTAAATGAAACCCGGAATTTACATTTCATTAAAACATTTTGCTTCATAATTACCGAAGTCACAAAGTTCCTTCAGACATTTTCCTTACCTGACGTTTGCACATTTTATGTACTTCGTTCCTATAGGCTTAAGCTTCCCTGTGGACGTACGTAGTCGTCACCTAGGTACCAATTCTGGTTTTGCGTTCACTAATTATTCGTAATTAACCTCTCCGTCCATTACCGCAAGTGCCTATCGTATTGATAAGTTATTCTGCAAGTTTAAATTGTTCGCTCAATACTCTTACTCGCACCTAATTCTACTATTCAAGTTTAATTTACCAATTACTCCGTAGAGCACGTATAAAATCATTTCCTAAGTCTCAAAGCGGTTAAAGACCTCTGAGCTCACTCCAAACTTCCCCTACTAAGTAAACTTTTTGCGTAAGTGTCCCATAGTGTGTTATTTATTCCTGATTTTGAAGGCCTCAAAAATACAACGAATCTCATATGATTTACGCGCTTAGAAAAGCGTTTCATTCGAATCTCCAAATCTCAATAAGAATTTCTCTTTATGCAAGCAACTTCATGGCAGCTATTAAATTTCCCAATTCCAACGTAATTAGCTTTGAAATCTATTGATTTAGCTTTGAAGCTTTGAAATCTATTGATTGATAAAATTATTTTATATTCAAACTTCTAGATGTAGAGCTAGGAAATTTCTACACAGGCCAAATTCAACCAGCGTGATGCAGCTGCCACTTGTCGCTGGACGATAAATTTTGGAACAGAACTGAGCTATCTGAAACCTAACCTCAGAGGCGGTGAACGTAAAATTACGTAATTTAACGATGCCCGGAAGTCAGATTCGATCCGCGGCTAACGCGTCTATAGAAACTGAATCGCCATGATCATCCCACCCACCAACACAACATGCTACATAATTAGCTCATTTTAATCATATGTGATAACTCTACCAATACAAACGAAAAATATCTCGACGAAGCTTTGTAATCTATTGATTGATAAAATTATTTTATATTCAAACTTCTAGATGTAGAGCTAGGAAATTTCTACACAGGCCAAATTCAACCAGCGTGATGCAGCTAACACTTCAAGCCGTCCGTAACTAGGCCGTGGGTCGAACCAGCCCTCGGTCGAACAGCCACTTGTCGCTGGACGATAAATTTTGGAACAGAACTGTGCTATCTGAAACCTAACCTCAGAGGCGGTGAACGTAAAATTACGTAATTTAACGATGCCCGGAAGTCAGATTCGATCCGCGGCCTGGTGGTGCACGGCAGGTTCTATGCGACGCCGGAGGAAGACAAAGCCGAGTGGTTCAGGGCTGATTGGTGGATGTCCAGAGAGATCCTAGGCATTCGATTCAGGGCTTATTGTTGCACAAAATTGGTGGTGCACGGCTGCGTTCCCCCAAATCAACACATCCACCTCACCAGCTATACGAGCGTTGACGTTCGTAAAATATTTAATCACTGAAAATTCGTTAACTGTGAAATATTATTTTCTCTGCTTCTTAAATATAAATAATCGGAACTAACGTACACTGTAGTATAAAGCTCACTAGATAGCATTATAACTTCGTACACTTACAACTTGAATTTATACAACTTCATACACTTACAACTGCTATACCAAATACATTGAATTTAAATATTCAGAAGAGAAATCTGGACATCCCACTCATGAAAACTTACATAGTAGAAACTCTCCGCTACTACACAGAGAAATATGAAGCAAGCAGTGCTGTTCAGCGCTACTTTGAAATGTAGCGGCGCTACCGCTACCGCTACATGCTCTAAATGTAGCGGGCGCTACCGCTACCGCTACATGCTCTAAATGTAGCGGGCGCTACCGCTACCGCTACATGCTCTAAATGTAGCGGGCGCTACCGCTACCGCTACACCCACTAGATAGTAGCGAGCGCCATACCGCTACCGCTACAGTAAAATGTAGCGCCGCTACATTAGCCGCTACAATGGCCAAAATTATTGGAAATCTCTAAATATTTATTGTTCTGCTATTGGGATTTACTCATAAACATTTAATTATAATAAAACATTTTTAAAACATATCAATGCAACTATTGCAATTAACCTAACCCAGTGATTCCCAAAGTGGGAGGTATCGCCCTCCTATAGGGGCGGTGGAAAGATTTTGGGGGCGGTAAAGAAGAAGAGGGCGGTAGGAGGGCGATAAAGGGGGCGGTAGTCTGAAGTCAATGTCAGAAGCTCGAACGTTTGTTTTTGCCATTGTTATATGGCAATATGAGCCGAAATTCACAGTGATCAAGTAATTTCTTCCAAACTACTGAACAGATTCGAACGAAATTTCGAATTTACAGTCCTAACTACCGAACGGTAATGTTTAGCTCGTGAAAATTTTTTCGATCGTGCCTTCGTTCGCGAGTTTTTTTTTATTTCACCTTCATTCGTGATATAAACAGCAATACGTGCTTAAATTTGCGGTAATCAAGAATTTTTTTCTAAATTTCTGAATAGATTTGAACGAAACTTAAATACCTAACCTCAGCAACGGTGATGTTTATAATTTTTTCGTTTTGCCTTCGTTTGCGAGTTATATGGCTATACGTATAAGGCTCAATTGGATAAACCGGCCGGTAGAAAATCCGGTCGTTCCTCCTATATCTGTATAGCTCGCGAACGAAAGCAAAATAGAAAATTTGTCACGAGCTAAACATCTTCGTTAAGAGGTTAGGTATATACAAAGTTTCCTTGAAATCTGTTCTGTAGTTTAGAAGAAATTCTTGATCGCCGCGAATTGAAGTTTCAAATTACCCGGCGATACGGGCCGAATGTAAGGAAATGTGAAATTAAGAATGACGGTGAAATTAAAAAAAAACTCGCAAACGAAGGTAAAATCGAAAAAATTTTTCGTGATTTTCGGAGATTTTTCGTGAGACCGGCCACGAGTCCGGCCGTAAATTCGCTCGAGACGTCCTAGGTTTCTAGTGCTGAAACAGTTAAAACAGCTAAAAAACATGGGGGGGCTAGAAATTCACTAGGGAGCCAAAGGGAGCGCCAGCCGTAAATAATTTGGGAACCACTGACCTAACCGAACTAGTACGGGTTAGATACAGTAAATAAAAGTTACAGTTATTTTTATTTTTCCCTTCCCTACATGGATGTGTACTTTTACTACCAATCTAAAAAATTATCCACATATACATATAAAAAATATAAGTCAGTACTCACTGCAGCTAGTGAGTAACATAGAGCGCATTTTCTCGTCGACGAAAACATGAAGCCACGGACGGACAGACGGACATGGCGAGCATAACAGTGAATTTTTTGCAAAAATGAGAAAATGCGCTAAAAATCAGTCTTTTATTTGTATATATATGTGGATTATTTTTGAGATTGGTAGATTAAAGTAGACATCCAGGTAGCGAAGGTGAAACATAAAAATAACTGTAAAAATAATTAACTGTAAGCAAACTGAAACATGAAAAAATACCTGTAAGTGGTAACTGGCAACAACTTAACAAGTAACAACTAACATGTTGACACTAGTAACAGGCTGAGGTTGACAACATTACACCGATATCTTTCGTACAGTTTTATTCTGTAATTTGTCTTATGTATGTATCATGCTGGTTTTTAAATAATATTTAATACTATTAAGTAAAATCTAAAGGCTTTATCTATAAATGTAGCGGTAGCGCTGTAGCGGCAAAACCTCGTATCGCTACTTAAATATGTAGCGGGCGCTACCGCTACCGCTGCATTGCCTTAATTGTAGCGCCGCTACCGCTACATGTAGCGCGCTACAGCCCACCTCTGGAAGCAAGGCACCACGAAACCACAAATTTCTACCATTCGCCCAGCGACCGTGCTTCCTCATACACCGCTTTTCAACACCGAACCACCCGAGCCTACTACCTACATACAAGCCGAACCCGTCGAACGGCGGCAACGAGCTCGTCGCTTCAAGGACCAGAACTTTCCAGGGTAAGGCGGGGACTAGACTTTTAAACTAGCTGACAAGAGATCCGGAAAAATATCTTGTTCAATATTTATTACAGATTACATGGCGTTTCCAGTGTTAAAAAGCTTTAGAACATGTTCACTGCTGCTCATTATGTTCGACAGTATATGATATAAATTGTGGATTAAATAACAGAGCCGCCCCACCTCGCGTCTGGCATTCTGCACATGCACCTCCTATTTTACAAGGGCAGCATGCAGCAGCTGCCGTTCCAGCTCAGGAGCAGGCCCACGAAGAAGAGAGAAACGCTATAGGTACCAATATGACCACGAATCAGGTCCCAATAAAATCCGTCCATTAAAAATATAAATGACAATTATCATTATCTTTGAATTGACTTGGAACTCGTCGAGGAATACAGCAATTAAACTGACCAGTCTTCAGTGTCAGTGTTCGATTGAATATTCCGTTGCATCTCATCGACATGTCACTGACGACCCCTCCTGGCTTCATTCGGTGGCAGGCCTGTGCCTCCAACTACGCGGCCCAGCATAGTGCTGACGTGATTTGTAAGCATATGAGTTATGCTGCTTATGCATCTATTAAAGAACAGCGTTTAACTGCTGTTATAAATCTATCCCCTCGTATCATCTTTCTCAAATACTGCTATACTGAGCTCAAACTACTATCGGCCGTAATAATCCATCCTGGAAAAGTCTAGCGTCGAGAAAAGGCATATGTGGCGAGTGATCTATAACGTTTGAAAGGAACGAATCAGTACAAATACTGTTTAGAACAATTCAATTCATTTCGAAGCCGTCCAACCACATGATAAAATACAGGTTTTAATCTAATTCAAAGTCCCTTATCTCAAATACGAACAATAGCTACTTGAACTATCACATTTTTCCCATTTTATAGCGTACTTGAACTATCACATTTTTCCACTTTTAGACCGAAAACGACTCTTATTTTGAACCAGAGTTATTGAAAGGACGTTCAAAGTTGTAATTGAAATCACGATTATCGATTGTCAATTAACTTGGATTCAGACCTAATGCACCATTCATATGTTTGAACTAGCACGGCGTAACTGTTGAAATCAACTAGCGTTCATAAGAAGAGGAACGAGTAAACTCGTGTAACTACGAATTCCAAGCTAAACGACAAATCGTGTAATTCCCTGAGCTCCAGCCAACAGGAGCTACTGATGTCGATACACTACACTGACTACAGTTACGCCGGAGTCGAGTTAAATTCTCCAGAGAACAAAATAAAACGCGAAAAGTGCTAAAAATGTATGAACTTGCGTCGACATATAGGTAGCTTCCCTGTCTAGGTTGAAATTTAAACGAATACTCGCATAAACGAATCATCTCAAACACTAGAGAGAGAAATCCGTCTTACAAGGAATCATCATGTAGACATTTGCACTGATTATACACCACAAGAATAATCAGTCGACAATTCATCACAGAATGTAAGTAGGCAGAAGAGGCAAATTAGCGTAAGTAATCGCCTCGGTTTCCTTGGTATCCGCCGCAGACTGAAGAGTGACTCACCCTGGTAACCTTCCGTCAGCGTTCATTAAAATTGAGGAAATTAAGGAGCAATGAATAAATAATGTGCAACAACCGTAGATTATCTACCGCTGCTTTACAAGTTCATTTCCTGAATTTTAAATAGTTCTTTCAGTAGACGCGTTCAACAGATTTCATGTGTAGTGCTACTTTAACACAGTTCAGCTAATGGCATGTCGAAATGCACTGGAGCATGCCTAACGAGAATTCTGTATACTATCCACGGTCACAGTGCACGAATTAGACAACTTCACTTTCTGTTTTTGAAAGTTCGCGCACATTCGTCAGTTTCCTGGTACTGTAGCGCAATCAAGTCCTTTTAACATACCTGTATTTGTTCCGTGCTGACGATACATTGAACACCTAATCGATTTGGCGAAAACTCTTTGCATCCACGTGAATTTTTTGTACGTGTACAAGGTTTCTTTCGAACTCATTTTGTTCCAAAGGATCGCATGCCGGAGGCCAGCTTCTACGAACTTACCACATTAGTCAAATGTGCTTTAAGTAGGGAAGAACGCTAGACGGAATAGCAGTCTACGAAGTCTAGTTCTTAAAGACATACGCCTGTGTACACAGTTGTTCAAACGTATCAAATTAATTAAGCATTGTCAATGCATCTCCCAACCTCATCCGGTCTAACTTACTCACGTTGCAACATTTCTCTGCCAAAACAAACCTGAGCGGACTTAACCTCATTACCTGCAGGAAGTTAGATAAGTTGGGCAAGTGATTAGAGAAAGCCAACCAATGGTTGCAAGAAGTTTGCGTCAAAGCAGAGGATAGGTTGGGCCTGTAAAACTTAGCCCGTAGTCAATATGAGGCCGGATGGAGAGCAGCCTGCTTTTGAGCAATTATGCTAAATTACTGCTGAGGACCTACTGTCACCTACATCGCTATTATCTTCGAGCAGCGTTTCACTGGTCTGGATTACGGTGTTCCAGCGTGGTCGGCGAGTTTAGTTATTGCGTGCCGAGGCTGGACGTTGGCGCCAGTTACACAAGAGCAGAGGTGGGCAGTACCGCGCTACATGTAGCGGCCGCTACATTTTCAGTAGCGGTAGAGGTAGCGGCGCTACATCTAAGCAATTGTAGCGGTAGCGCACGCTACATGTTTTAGTAGCTATACGAGGTTTTGCCGCTACAGCGCTACCGCTACATTTATTGATAAAGCCTTTAGATTTTACTTACTAGTACTTTTTAGATTATACTTTAATTAATTTTTAGATTACTAGATTTTACTTGATAGATTTTACGAATCTAAACTGGGAGAGGTCCGGCAGAAAATGATCTCCCTGATTGATGGGAAGCTTTCTGACACAATTGCACAAGCTACCAGCAGCAGCAGCGATGACGAGGAGAATGCTGATTCGTTCTACAATGAACTCTAGAAAACACGAAACCACAGTCACGTCATTGAAGGAGATCGACTAGTGAACAATTATTTGGAAAGTCCGCCAAGCACCGCTTTACCTGCTCCTGAATCATTTCCTTGTAACCCGTTCCTTGAGATTTTTGTAGAGTACAACACTCCAATCCCTTCTATATATATATAGTGCTGCGGTGGAGAGGATCTTTTCCTTGGTAAAAGATATCCTATAGATAGTCAAAGCGTTCAAGCTTGTCGGATTTTCATTTTGAAATGCTGATATTTTTGAAAGGAAGAAAAGTTTAAATGGAAATATTATTCCGTGTTGTTTGAGAGTAAATGTTAGTCATTTTTATGTTTCAATTTGCTTGCGAGTAAATGTTACAGGTATTGTTATGTTTTAGTTTGCTTGCAGGTAAATGTTACAGGTATTTTTATATTTCACTTTGCTTTCGACTGGCGAGTAAATGTTACAGGTAATTTTTCATGTTTCAGTTTGCTGCTAACAGTTATTTTTATGTTTCACCTTCCTTACGTGGATGTCTCCTTTAATCTACCAATCTCAAAAATTATCCACATATATAATAGATACAATTAAAAGACTGATTTTTTTATCTGTGGATAATTCTTGAAATTGGTAGATTTAAGTAGACATCCATGTAGGGAAGGTAAAACATAAAAATAAGTAACTTTTATTTACTGTATTTAACCCGTACTAGTTCGGTGTTAATTGCAATAAAGTTGCATTGATATGTTTTGAAAATGTTTTATTATCATTAAATGTTTATGAGTAAATCCCAATAGCAAAACAATAAATATTTAGAGATTTAAAATAATTTTGGCCATTGTAGCGGTGCTACATTTTACTGTAGCGGTAGCGACCGCTACAATCTAGTGGGTGTAGCGGTAGCGGTAGCGCCCGCTACATTTTGAGCATGTAGCTGTAGCGGCTGCTACATTTCAAAGTAGCGCTGTCCAGCTCTGCTCAAGAGTTAAATGTGTGGTCAACGGCTGCACTCCCGTTGCTATCGTTATTAGTTTCCGACCCACCACACGAGCTGCATTACAGTTTACGTGAAATTATGAAGGCATGAATCGTTTTTTATTCAGGTAAATCAATTGCCGAGAGCGAATCGCGCATGCAGCACTCGTCTTACTTTTCTCGATGTAACATCACTCGAGCAGCTTAATGGTCATTGACCAGACCGGGAGCTCAATTACGTGAATGGAATACTGAGAGACAGTCGGCGAGACCCAGGACGAGCGAGGAGTGAAAAAAAAATTCCGAACGAATTACATAGGACAGCTTTGAAAACATAATTCAAACATAGAACGTGTAGAGTGCAGGTTACGAGTAGCGCATTCATCAATATCAATGCGAAGATCAATTTCATATTCAGAGTAGGTTCTAAGTAAATTGATCCGGAAACTATGTAAATGGGAAATTGCGGTTGATCTAATGGGTAATCTCTATTTTCCAATAATTTGGAAAAAATTATTGGCGTTTGGAAGTTAAAATACGCAGCTTTAGTTCAAATACCAGTCAGGGTGAACTGCGACGCTATTCTTCATTGTGGTGCTTATAACATGGACCTTACACTCTCCAAAAAGCCGTTCTACCTCACTGTCCCAGCTATCGTCATCCCTGAGGTAAGTCCTTCATCTCGTCCAGATCGGCCACGATCTTTTTCACGCGGTTAGGGTACATTAAACAACATGGAGGACTCTCAGCTGAACTCGATGAGCTGGACGAGCGAAACGAGTTGGCTGAATAATTAAATAGCAGGAGGCGTTTAACGAGCAGTTGACAGGAATGGGAGGAGGAACAAGCGCCAGCGCTTCACATGGAGCGGCAGTTTGTTCCGGGGATGATGAACTAAAACGAAACTAAACTGTGCCTGGAAAACTAAAGGAGAGCTCGAGAGTATTTTGATAAACATAAAGGAATATTCGCAATGGATTGACCAAATTTATACGGAAACTCACAATTACCTAAATATCCCTGAACCAATAATTACTGCTCTTGCAACACTGTTGTGTCACTTACACACGAAAAACATGTTCCGATGCAGTCAGTGCAGTGGAATTGAGGGGCGTTTTTGCTTGATTAGCGACTCTATAGTTTCATTGCCAATTTTAAAACTAAGTATCAAGCTGTATCCGACAACAGAGTTGTCAGGGATGAAATTTCTTTTTCACAATCATACACACGTGAATTTGTCACGTGGCCAAGAAAAACAATGAATCTGCGTATTTAACCAACCTGATTCGTTGCCTATGAATCGTCCAGCTCATTACATCAACTCAATCAGCCATTAAGCGTGTTAGTTATGTCGCATGTGGCAAACATAGTTAAGAAAAATAGTTGAATTAAAAAATCAATACAGTACAGATTCAAGTGAAGAGGACTGTGTTAACTCTTAATGTTTCTTAGGTGTATCATAAACATGGTTTTGCATGGTGCTGACCTTGCTAGAACATTTTCCTTGAGAAGCACTAAAATCTCTCCTGTAAACCAAGCCGTCTTCTGAAAATTAAATCATTTTCACGAGCTAGACAGAGAGGATATGAAGAACAACTTCTCAAAGCGATGTCTTGAGCACAAATCAAACAAGTCTGATGGAAATCAATTGAAAATAGATAGTTGGTTAGTAAAAGCCCCTGAAATAAAAGAAATTAGTGCTGACTTTAACAATTCCTCAGTTCCTCCGCAGACCTGTGACTACTTGCCAGAACATGAAACTAATGTTTTACCAATGCAAAGCACTTCCCTTTCATCAAAATTATCACATCAAGCTTTCATCAGCAAGAACAAACAGCCTTTGGAAAGTTAAAGAAAAGGTTAAAGTGTATTGCATTTGTCAGGTTAGGAGTGATGAATGAACTAAAGCTAAGAAATGAGAAACCTACATTGCACGGACGGCTAAGGAAAGTGTTGACGGAGGAGATTGGTTCAACCTGAAGTGATTGAAAATTAAGAGAATTCCAGTAGGAGATTGGTTCTGTGAGAAGTGCGGTGTGAAAACAAAATTTTGACACGAAACAAAAATTGAAAAAAATATGAATTTAGCATCTAAAAGAAAACCCGTGAATTGCAACCAAGACTTCACATTGCAAGATTTGACAAAAGACATGGCAAATGAAAATAGGACAATGAAGATGATGGTAACAGTTTATACAGATTTTTAGCATTCTCTTTGTATAGGGATGAATAATTACACTTGGAAATTCGCAAAACTCCGTCATTCAAATTATCGATTTTAGTTGAAAAACACCAGAGAGTTAAGCAAAGCTAGGCAACAACAGCGATGTAATGTTAGTGTCTTCTACGAGGCTTGATGCTGCGAAGGCGGACGTTGCTGGGCTTCTACGAGGCCTCTCCGACTGGTCTGCCTCAAAGAAACTGACCGTGGCACCGAGCAAGTCATCTGTCACTCTCTTAACCCCGGACACCCATCAACCCCGCACACACCCTTCCGCCACATTCAGCAACAGTATTGTCCCTCTGGATGAAACACGATCACCTGGACCTGGCAGTAATAATATTATCAATAGTAAGCAACAACAACAGGTATCGACAGTATCATCCCTCTGGATAAAACCCTATCACCTGGCTTGCGCTCAGTTCCTCGCCAGCGCCCTCCAGCCTACCCAAACCTCATTCCACACTATCTCCTGCTTCCCCCGGGGCCTGCCTCATGAAAGCTCCCTTACGTTAAGATTCAGCCACTTTGTTGCGCCCTTCCTGGCATCATACCTGCCAGCTTACGGTTAAATGCTCCCTACGCAGAGAGATCGCTTCCCGCGTCGAGGCGGCTGCCAAAAAAAAAATGCCGTTCTTGCGACCCCACCCCACCGATTGCGCCGGAAGAATCCTCGCTCTCTCGCCCCCTCCGATCGGCGCAGTCTCACCTCCCTTCGGGCTAATGCAGTTCCCTGGCGTTTTGCACTTTCGGGGTCGGACGCTCCCCCAGTGCCTCATGCCCCTAGGGCAGGGTCCCTCTCCAGTCCGTTCAGCTCCTTTGACTGCCTCTCTTTCCCCACGACCCTCAGTGTCCAGTCACTGGGACAGTTCCGTGGAGGAGGCGGGTAGGCGGCGTTCTTGGCCACTCTCTCTCCTCTTTCGGTGTTCCTCCCTCGGCCACCACCGGAGCCTTCCTCCGTGCGAGCGCAACGATGGCGCAACAAACAACTACAAAATGCAATATTGGTGCACTCGCTAGAAAAGTTCTATGGCCCCAAACTCAAATCAAATGCCATGCTGATAAAATCCCCAATGGGCATTAAATGCCATGCTGATAAAATCAAATACCAAATTAAACACACGGACTATTATGAAGGAATATTGAACTGCTTAATTTTACCTTCATTTAGAAAAATGTTTACACTCTTCAGATAATAACATAACCTCCTTCGTACAAGTAGTCTTTCAACAAAGTCTACATTGAGCCAGCTTTTACTAACTCGTGAAGGTCGTGTAAGGACTCAAAAGAAACGCGAAACAGAACTGTTAGAGATATCAGCAGCTGACGATATACCCAGAGGTTAAGGAGATGCATAGTTGGAAGACGGTAATCGAGTTCTATTCTTTTCGGTTATAGAGCTGGTGCTGAACTGAACAGGAGAAAATTTATCTAACCAGGTTGACAAAAAGTGATCTATTTCTTTGGCGGACTAAAACACGAAGTAAGGATGGTTTCTATAAGTTCTCATCACGCTCAATCGACCTAACCTTCATGCCAGCGTTGCTGGATGGTATATTTCTATACCAGATTTCACGAATCTGGTATTTTCAGAAGGTGTCTAAATATTTGCCTAAATCTGGTATTTTCTGACTTAGTGCAAATTTACTGCATTAGGTTCCACCTCTGAAGTTGGAACTTCCTCAAGCGTAGGCGTGGATTTTATAGATTACATTCAGAGCTGCGCGACTAGAGGTTTCCCGTCATTTTTGGAACCGCAAGTTTACCGCTTGATGAAATAACCCCAATCTAATTGTTAACATTTATCAAAAGTGCTTAGTGCAATATAAGCACGATGGTGACGATCCTTGACTATTACTGATCAGTAATGATATGGCCTAGGACGAGTAAGGTTGTCGAACCGATCTCTGCGAAGCAAGCTCTACCATTTTTGTTTGGTGGTTTTGAATTCTAGTGTGCCACTTATTGGAGTTCCACTTGAACTCTGGGGTGCCATTCACTATTTCACTGATCTTGAATCATCATCCATTCATGGAACTGGCTGCCTAATGCATCACTTGTCTACTTTGACCTGTCTCCAATGCATTCGTGGAGCGAGTGTTTTCACAAGTCACCCATGTGGAAAACAAGCAACGAAATGAATTTTCAACTAAAGTACTGGAGTCCCTGACCAAAAGCTATCTGCTCAGCCGCAACAAGAGATCAAACCCGAAATGTTAGAATAATGCAATATACAAGCATGTACGAAAAGTAAGAGGAAGATGACCCGTTTCCGTGGCTTGCTCATGTTGAGCGAAGGGGAAGCAGTGCCACACTGTGATAAAAAAGGAAAAAGTGTCAATGTAATCAAACACAGGAAAAGAAAAGTGTCAAAATGTTCTAAACAGAAGGAAAAAAATAGAACGTGTTCAATTTGGCTAATTATCGTCAAGACATATAAATGCACAGTATATTAGATAATTTTTTTTCTTTTTCTAACCAACGTTTCTGAGGAATAGTTTCATTAAATTTGGAGGTATTAGTTTGTTTTTGAACAGTAGAATTTCTGGTATTTTGAGCTAGGCAATCTGGTATTCTCGCCAAGGAAAAACCTGGCAACACTGCTTCATGCCATAATGTTGCACATTTTTTATAGTTTTTCTTTTCTTCGCATGCTTTGAATAATGCTACATCTTTTTTGCATTCACTCCTTCTATTAGGATATTGGTCTTAGAGTTGATTGTCTTCTTTCCCTGTCTTATCTTCTTCAACGCTTGGTTTGTTCGAACTGCTAAATTGCTAAAAATTATGATCTATGCTGGTCATCCCTTTTGCTTTGCTTGGATGAAAGTAATGTTTGTCATATTACTTGTTAATATGTAGTTTTGATTACTCTTGTAAACCTTTGAAATTATATAGAAATTTAATACAGTTAAATTAATTTTATAATAAAGTTCAAAATGTTGCTAAGTATGAAATTTTAAATACATACTAATCATATGCATAAATATTTTAATTTTTTATCTGAAATTACAAAATACTAATTAGATATCTAAATCTTTGCAAATAGAAGAAATGCAATTCTTATAAAATATTATATTTTCATCATGAAAGTTACAGGAAATTAAACGAGGCGTTAGATTTACAGGTTTCAAGGGGTCAATCATAGCCTATCTATCTCTGCGTTCTGGGGCGCGGTCTAATGAACTGGTGGGAGATACCATGCTGAAACGCCACCACAGATTGTACAACCAAGTTAACATCAACACGCCAATTTCTGCGCTAAGCTCTGTACAGAATGTGATATATTATGTGCCACTCTTAGGATTTTGTTATAAAGCAAATTATAAGTTTAGAAATAAAAGTTCAAAATTCGGTTCCAGACACGCATAATGCTTCGATGGGGTTGTGCATTGGTGGACAAACCATGTACCAACTAAGTACCAAGTTAAAGACTGTGGATGTTCTGTGAAACAGGATGTCATTCTGCATATTTGCAGCTGAATTTCGCATATTTGAAATAATCTCTTTGTTCTGAGACCATTATGAAGCCCTCTTGCACATAACGAGCATGGAGCCCAGCCTTGGGCTCTGCCAGCCAACCCTCATGGCTGGGCTCCGTTGGCCACCCCTGTACAAAAATCTGGTGGAATTCATTTTAAATTTATTAGTCTTAATAATCCGCTTTACTGGCCGGTGTCAAGCCGAACCCGAAGAAGAATAATTGCAGCAAGAATATTCAGATTTCTGACACCACTCAAACCGCACGGTGCTTCCGCTTCACTGGTGTTTTGCCTAGCAGTTCTCAAAAGGCATACCTGCAGCATTTCATCTCGGCCGCGGTCCTGCTCTCCTCTTGATCTGACGTTGTGGTGGCTCGACGAGAGCGTGGTTCCCCTACCTGGAGCTCCGACGTTCTCCTGCTCGGCAGCGATGGCACGCTGGTGCTACACTCCTTGAAACTCCGGAAACGTCAGAGGTGAGGCTTGATTCTTGGCCAGAACCTGCTTACCTCGCTCCTAGCCAATTTCTTAAAAATTTATGATCCTTTGGGACTGGACCGTTTATAAATTATGAATTCCACCGATTTTTTGTTGAACACTGATATTAATTAGCCAAATACTTTATTCAACCAATTCTCAAGTTTGGGTTTGTTTACCGACTGGTGTGAATCGTGTGATGTTCATGGCCAGCCATGGATGACCGAGCGAGCCGTGGATCCATCCTTTGAACTTAAATAAAGCCTGTTCAGTTTTGTATCAAATCCTTTCTTATTTATCTGAATAGTTAAATTAGTCGCGGTAAACTACTAGAGCGGAAATTCACAGTCGTCTTCTTTAGATTAAATTCAATATTTTTGTATAACCCCCCACTATGGCAGCATAGAAGTGGCCAAACCGCTCAATTACAGATGTAATGTCCGTGTACTGTATCGTACACGTACATCCTGCCAACCTAATCCCCAGCACCAGGCTGCACATCCTCCCTTCAAACGTGGTTAGAATGTCCCTTATCCAACCAAGTGACCGCGGGTGCGACAGCAGTCGCGGGTCCCTCAGAAGTCCTGCCTCCTGGTTCTGGCCTCTCTACCCACATCGAAGTGGCCAAAGGTATTTACGTAAGGCCAAATTGTGTATAAATAGTATATCACAGATTCAATGTCCGTGTACTGTAATCATGTGAACAATGATTCTATATATTGCAGCTGAATTTCGAACCGGGTGCCCGCGGGTGCGGCAGCAGTCATGGGTCAATCAGAAGTCCGGTCTCCGGGGGCCTCCTGCCATCTTAATCTCGGCGCGTAGCAGCACCTCCTTCCTGCGTGAAGCGGCGCGATAAGTACCTCTATTCCTAGAATTCCACCATGACAGCAGATACAGGTGGTATGTCTGTTGACAGGGATGTATGCGAGATAGTTGAAGCAGCTGGGCTGCTTAGTGTCAAGCTAGGAGATCCTGCGGTAGTCGCTGGCATGGTGTAGACTGGAGAGAAAGGTCACGTGTATTAAACAAGAGTGAGAGTGTCTGTACATGGGGACAGCACTGGCCGCCAGCTCGGCGCTTGAACTGTCCACGGGCTCCACGCTACTGGCCTCGTGTATAGGGGCTCAGCCGCTTCAGAAGAGACATGTGCTCGAGAGGGACAACGGTGTGTTGTTTTCCTCGCTGGAGAAGCGGCTAGTAGCGCTGATTCAGCCATGGTGGGAGCTTCTGTGCCGCTCTTGTGAAGTATTTTGGGTCAAGTGAATCATGGCTTGTTTGAACGATAATGGTTCTAAGAAGAACCCAACAAAGTGGAGTCCAGACGACATTCAATTTTTCTTTGAGATATGCCAAAAATATGAATTATATGGAATGTTTGTCATGCTGATTACTCCAACAAAATTAAGAGAGAAACGAGTATTTTGAAACCGAAAGAAGACCTTATTAGTCAGGGTTTAGTTGTTCCCACGTTAAATTTTTAAGGGCTGGAATAAAGAGTATAAAAACAACGTACCGACTCGAGTTGTTGAAGGTGATCCCAATATCTATTTTTACATAGGTCACTCGACGGCTTCTAACGACGCACTGGCGGGCGCGAACGAGAAGATATCGGAACCTTATACTGTCCTCGTGTACTGGCTTACTTGCCAGATAGTCACCAAGCGGCTGACATTTGCCAGATCTACTTTCCGCCTACACTGTCCTGATCTGTCCTCGTGTACCTGTACAAGCACCTTTAGCGTCGACTGGTTCAGGCCAAGGATGTCGGACTACGGCTAGACGGTCTTCGTGTAGGGGGTAGTTTTCGTTCAAGCGAATGACACGATGCAGTGATCGTTGCCCCAGTGCGGAGTGCTGTGAGGAGAGATGAACTCTTGGTGAGAGCTGTGGGTAGCCAGTTCGCAAGACTGACCGACTGCGTGCGCAGGATGGCAGAAATTAAGTTGCATTCATTTGAATGCAACTTAAGTGTTATTCATCAATCAAACGATTTTGTCATCATTCATTCCAAGTTGATTTAGATACACTAAACCGAAGCATCATATTCTGCTGGAGTACTTTGATGAAATTAAATGAAAATAATAGCGCGAGTAATAATTCCAGCAAATTCATCTTATTTCTAACGTTCTAAAAACGAAACAACTGCCACTGGACATCTATCTCTGTTTCAAGTGTAAAACACTGACTGAAAACAATCATTTCGATTAGTAATTCATATATCTGCTTAAAATCAGCCTAACAAATATTACCGTAACAAGAAATAAGATCGGACATAACGCTTTCACATGATACCATATAATACAATATTGACAAATTAAAAGAACTCGGTGTGGTATTTTACTTATACATAATAACTTTACAGATCACACTGAATACTCACCCATTCGAGAAATGATTATCCTCTCGCCTATATTTATTATTTCTATTTACTATTTCTTCCTTTTTCCTCGGCACAACCGAATAGGACACACAGCTTGATCTAAACTTGAACATCACACCTGCACATCAAAAGACATTAAATAACATATGCTCAACATTAAATTTCATCAATAAGTTCGGAGAAAAAACAATTGTAACAATTAAGCGTTTCTTTGGGATCAGTACTTACCTATAGTGCGAAGTTCTGTATTCCGTAGACAATCAGATACAATTAAAAAAAAAAATTAAAAATGATTCGTAACTATTGAAGCTAGGTATTTACAGAACCAAATCAAACATTTTCGCCGCAAACTTACCGAACTAAACCCTGAAAAAAACTTAATCTACTTGCGAAGTCGCAAGACTTGGCTAAAAGCGTATTATCAAAACCATCTGGCTAACTAACCAATCAGAGGCTTCGGATTTGCTCGTCCTATAGCTCCAGTAAGCTCCAGGAGCTCCTCAGCTCCTGACTCCTATTGACCAGTGCGCCTTGCACTTAGACGAAATCAGGATGTGTGGTGTCAGTGGCATTGGCGGTGCCTGACTAGTGTATATTTGGATAAATGAGTGGAACGTTATCCAAATAACAATGAACTTGTGATAATTAACCGTAATTTCTTGCAATAAGGGCAAATAAATGCATTATTCCCATTCAAAATTAGAAGAATTTTTTAGAAGGTTACAGAGAATTTAGAAAATTTCGTGAGTTGGAGTTGCAACTGTCATAAATAGAAATAAATTTGTTTACCGAGAACTAGAAAAATGGTTGGCTTGTCAACCTCAATACAATTTTGAATCAAAAGGACATTAAGATATTGCTCAAGTGAATGATCATAAAACTCTAAAATATGAAGAATATCAACATTTGCTTGTAAATTATAGCACAAAAGGCAATCGGGCTCGAAAGGTTGACGTCACGGCACCGAATCGCAAGATGCATTGTGGGATCGGCCGCCATATTTGTAGCAGGGTCTAGCTTTCGCCTATGTATTATATCTACTGCGATCTTCTCTTTTTGAAGTTTTTGCTTGAAGATGGGACGCTACTGCACTGTTGTATGATGTACCAGTCGTTCTCACGGCCATTTAAACAGAAAACTATAGAATGTAATGCGTTTATTCAGTTTACTAGCCTTGAATGCCGTGTATATCGTTTCAGTTTATGGTTCGTACTGATATACGTATCGCATATCAGTTTACCAGCCGTGAATATTTATTATATACGATACTATATATTTTCCAGGGGCAAAATCTATTACTTGCCTTTAGATAAGCTACATAAGTAAGAATAATACGAAATAATATTTACAGATCAGAAAACATTGTCATGATCCATTATCCAGCAGCGATGATAGTGTTGTTGCAGTTGGCTGATTTGTTGGAAGATCAAAATGATTCGCTTTGTTCTATAACATCAAATGTTTCGAGTTCTTTACATTGCCTTTCAGTTTCAATATAAATTGGTTTTGCAAAACGTCGAGGTTTCTGGTGAATTGGTGTGTTGTTGGTCAGTTCTGTGGTCTGAGGTGTCACATGAGCGCGTCCAATATCGGGATCGGTATTACTATGAGCCGTCCGAATCTCGGTTACCTGGTAAGCATTGAAAAAATTCTATCATTTTCCTCTTCAAAAAAGTGAAAAGAAATTTCATTTTCCATTCTTAGAAGGTTCCATTCATCAGCATCATTATCTTCGTCCAGTTGTACTACCAAACTAACTACCAAGTACATCGCCTTTCTTGATTCGTTGAAGTTTCGTTTCTCCATCTCCTATACCCATCCGTCCACAAATTGTTTGTAAGCTTCAAGCGTCTTGTATGCCTTGAATTCTTACAAGGTGTATTGGCTGACAACCAAATAGTTTAGTAAATCACCGTGTTAAACGGGAGGCAAGCTTGCAAAATCTGCACATCACGGCTTTGCCGGCACTTCGTTGGCATCAACATCTTTAATGTCGAACAATTTTTTTAAATATCGGTCTCTCACTGAAGGAAGGAGTTTTTGACAACAGCCCAATCCTTTCTGCTTTCTTTCTCCATTGCTACCAAAACGTCCAAATGTGTAGGAACGAGAGAGTAAGCTGAGGCGCCAATGTGATACAAAGATGGCGGCGTAGCAACGCGGCTAACGTGGATGCGCTGGAGCTTGGCGAGCCCGATTGACATTTTTATCCCAAAAGCACCGTTTAGCACGATCACATATTATATGTCGGATTATTGACAAAATTCTATCGCATTTACCGTGTTGCTACTTGCTAGTGAATTAATAGTTTCCTATTGTTTCAGCAGACACTCTAAACTTGTGCGAAACTCCACTTACGACATCTCTGAGCAGGCGTACAGTTACGTTACGTAGCTTCCTGTGCAAATTTTTTGATAATACCATCGCTAGAGTTACGTCATCATATCAGCACTAAGTCGACTTTGCGTACTTACGAAGTTTTGAAAATACGGCCCCAGGACTTCATACCAGGAAATAATCAATATAGTTATCCAAAAATAACGACACCAAAGCCTAATTGCTGGTAATCGCGTTCAATCACTAATTACTGCAACAAAATGCCCATAGTTACTGTACAATAATGTAAAATATTCAACTACTTGCCAAAACACTATATACTCTCGATTAACCAATTGCAAAGTAATATTATTTCATGAAATCATAACCGTAGCCGCAGCTTTTACGCGTAGCGCGTAGCTTTTGTCTGTAGTTGATAGGTTGCTTATTGCGACACATGAATGTCTTATTCTTAGACATTAGTCTTGACGCCGGCTGTTGTGGTTGGCGTCAGACGCAGGACTCTAGGCTATTTATTTGCTGTAGTTATACTATTGAATTCCATGTAATAATGTTCCTTTAATTTTCAGACCTATGCAAAATGATTTCAACCACTGTAATCAGACACTGGATTCAGCATCCGTTATCCTGTTAATTGTGATTTTTCCTGTTATTAAAATTAGCTCCATCTACAAAGTTTGATTACTTATATGAAGTACACTTCTGGTCAGTTTAATACGTGAAGACCATTGCTAGAATGGTACGTTACCACCCTAGGCTGCATATCAGCGGTTACAATAAAAACAAACTAGAATAAATATCAAGATTTGAATGAACTCAACATCTGATTCCAACTCTGAATACATTCAAGATGATGCAGAAGTTGCGAAACGAGATATGAAATGATTGAAATCAGTGATGGGGCCAACATGGCTTTCACGTGGCTAGCCCAGTGAACGGTTGCTATGCAGCGACTAAATCGATTAGGAAGGTCCTTTGCCGTAATGACGATCGTAATAATAATCTCCATTCTCGCCTTACGAAAAATGTCCGTATAATCGTTTACGGCCGTAATGTGCAATGACTGTGATGGCTTTCCCTGTGTTGAAGTTGCTGCCAAGTCGTGGCCGTAGGTCTACTTCTGTGTCCGACAGTACTCTTGACTTTATTTGTATTGATGGTTGGCTGTAAATTGCCGCATGTGTGGCTGCTTCTCGTGTTGTTTTGCAAGTAAGTCAAAGCCAGCGCTCCACTTGTGTTGATGTTACAGAAATGTAGCTAATTAATTATTTGCCGTTACTTGCAGATTTTAGATGCTCTAAGATGAATCGTAACAGTATAGATAAGTCTAAGTTTCTCGTGACCGTCAATGTACGCAAACAGGCGAAGCCGCTGGCCGGTGGCCGCGGCCGTCAAAAAGTTCGCATACTGTCATCAGTGACGTTTTGCTATCAAGAACCTCTATAAGGCGCAAACTACAGCTCATTCTATACGTAACCACCGTGCACACTTGTCCTTATCTCTCGAAGTAGACGCCAAACTGCACGACTCATGGAATTTTCCTCACGATAAGCTTGCCTGCGTTCGATGTAAACAAACTCGGTCTCTAAGCAAATGTATCTAACACACTCTACATCGCTTAAGCCCACATACCTAACACTCTCAATACCTGCACCCTAAGTTGCAATGAAATTCATAACTTAAATAATTTATCAATTCACCTTCAAATTATTACTGTTGTGGTCAACTCAGCGCAGATGTGGACTTTCAGTGCAAAAGTCGTACGCTTGAATTCCGAGGCAACAATCGGCATATTTTCCCGTGTCACCATAGTATGTGAAGTTGATCTTTTTTCCTGTTGAATTGAGTTTGTTCACTTCTAATTTTCTTAGAACAAGCAAATCTGATGAAAGAGTCTGTAAATACCGATGAGCATGTACGTATGAGTGTACTATATGAAATCTGTGAGAGGTGATATTTTTTCATGACAACGAGAAACGACATTATTAGACGATATATTCTGCTTAAGCGCAGCAGTTCTGACAAAAACAAGCTCCTGACTCCGCTACAATACTCGTATTTACCTCGGCGGCTATTTTTCCACTATAACGGAAATTGCGTTTGAAGACAATGGCTTGTAATCAAATCAGCCTGATATAATACCTCCCCTTTTACAAAGGCTGGTTATTTTTTTGTATGCTCTACAGCTAGTCTACACAGTGCAGGGACCGCCGTCAAAGTTTAACTTGCTGAATTTTAATAGAATTTTTACGATTCTTGTTTAATTGAAACGTCGGCATTACACAAACTATGCATACTAAATGCAGGAGAAAAAACGCCATAAATTGAAGAAATGCTCATTCATATCAGGAAATAATGGTAAAATTATTCATGGTAAGTCCATGGCAATGAATTCACAGCTCTCAAGAAGAGGTTAGAAACCGGAGCTATATATCTACTGTATGAGCAGGTTTACTGATAGCTGCGACACGTGACTCGTGGTTGCTAAAATAAACACAACAAAACATACTATCTGCAAGATTAATTGCAATTCAACTATTTGATAGCAAAACAATCGTGTACAGGAGCCAAGATAGTTCGTTGACACACGTGTCAACTAAAGTTATGACGCCACATGCCATTATCGAAACATTATATACTCAAGGTTCATTACGCAGCATGTCAATGGGTAAAAATCATATTAAGAGAGACTAGCATCGTTCATCAACCGCCATCATTATTCAAGTTGAAAACCATTAACAGTCCAAATATATAGGTGTTGCGATCATAGAGATTACAGTATTAAATTTTTAACTTTAGACTCGGCTGAATGTAATTTTTACTTATATATATACATTGCTTGAATGTTGCTTAATTTTTTATATTCAACTTGTATTTTTTTTGATCTCTCAACCATCGTAAAAACTGAAATATTACAAGAAAAATATACGTTAAGAATATTAACATACTCAAATTTCATTATGAGGGCCTCAATTTCTATTGTACAGTTACGTTCAGCCAAACATTATTATATATGAATTCTCTTGAACTTCACTTCTTGTTGTTTGTTCGTTTGTCTGCTACAAATCTTATAATTAAAATTTAACACCCTTCTACTTATATCGATCTGAAATTTTGCACACTGGCGTAAAGTTGGAGACAATGCATGAATCAATTGACAGAATAAATCATTTTGAAAAATTGACAAAATAATTTTGTCAGCTACAAATCTTATAATTGACATTTGACACACTTCTACCTGTCCAATTGATCTGCAATTTTGCATACTTGTGTGAAGTCGGAGGCAATGCATGAATCAATTGACAGAATAAATAATTGAAAAAAAATTTAACATTCAAACAAAAATTGAAAAATCAATTTTTTAATATGCGAAAATAAAATTAGAAATTCATTGTACATTTGTAACATTGGAGACACTGGATTCTTTAGGAGTGTTGCCTTTAAAAAGTAATTTTTAAACGTATATTATTTTTAAACGGATGATAGAGCTGGTCGCCGAAACGTTATCAAAAAATGTATGGTGAATTCATGTTACGTTTTCTTTCTTTGCGTTAAATTCTTGGTCAACTTGCGATTTAAGGCGACTAATGATAGGAGAATTTACAATAATCGTGGTCGCATGCCAATAATTTGCCGAAACCATAGCGTCAGCTTGTAAATGCAGTTTTTATCGTTGCCAGCTCTCATAACACTGGTGACGTGAATTTATGTGTTGTATAATATAGGTACAAGATGTAAGTACCTTTCAAATTTCAACATTGATCCGATCCCGCAGAAGGTATAAGTTCAAATAAATTTGTTCGTCTTGCTTGCGTTGAAGTGCACAAACTACCACAGCAAGCTTCCCAAGCAAACCTCCCACGCCACGAGCAAGATATACTACCAGAAAATAAGTCTCAAAAATGAAATTTTTCCACGTAAGATTCGTTCATGCATTACATTATAGATGCTATTTTTGTAACTTTCAAATGATTAAGATAATCTATAATAATTTTTGATGATCGAATAAATTATTTAAGCAGCTTGAAAACCACACGAGAAGTAAAATTACTGCGAATACTGAGACGTCACTACATAGCCTATTATTAATAAAATTATTCTACAAAGCAGTTATCGTGGCATCTGGTTCAAACGAACTTCTAGAGCACGTTACACATAAGTTTAATAGCAAGCAAAAAAATAAAAAGACTCGAAAAGGGATGAGAACGGATAAAAATGACTAAGCACTTGATTGATAAGCTCTACGCAATAGTACCGTCTTTAAGTGTCGACGAAACACCCGCAACGAAAGAGCCGATGTTACGGAAGTCGGCAGTCTGTTCTTGGTTCTGGCGCCGTCGACCAGGAACGCCCTGTCGCCGACAGTATATAGACGTGTAGATGGAACGACGAGGTTTGCTGCTTATGACGAACGCAATTGTCTTCTAGAAGGCAGATCCGACACGCGCTGCAGACATTCCGCGAGATGGGGAGGAGCCAGACCGTTAAAGGGCATGCGTGCGCTACTTCATGCGCAGCCATTGAAGATCGCATAATATGGGGGTCACGTTGTCGAATTTTCGCTTATTGCACACGAGTCGAGCAGCAGCGTTCATTGCGGATTGCCGTTTATTAAGTTTCGTGGTCGGAAGTCCATAGAGTGTGGCCTTACCATAACTTGGTAATTGTTTCGGACGTAGCAGTCCCAGGCCACGATGGATCATAATAGAAGTCCACAGAGCGTGTGGCTGAGGACCGGCCAGAGACGCAGCTGCTGACGCTGCGTATTCGTTGCAGAGCGCCAAAACAAGCGGTGGTGATTTTGGCTGTGTGATTGTTCATAGAGTTCGAACCGAAGACGCAGACATTACGAATTCGTTGCCCTCGCGAACAGGGTTGGCCTGAAGCTGATGCTGGTGCCGAGGCCAACCGGTGTCGACTTTGCTGGTGTCGCAAATCAAATAAAGTCGGCTTTCGATGCACTGAACTGTAGCCGGTTGCAGTCTGAGACTACGACGTACCATGCAGACAGACATCCGGTCCTGCAGCTCTAGCCGGTGCACAGTAGCCATAAATTTTGGTGTCGTCAGCGAATATTTGCGGATTCAAACTATGTGAATCAATTATGTGCAATACGTCGACAGTATATAATAAACAGGAAAAGGATCGGGCCGAGAACCGATCCCTGGGGGTACGCCGCAAGTGACCAACGATGCCGTAGAAAAGTTCCCATGTCGAACACATTAAAAACTATTGATGAGATAGCACTCGAACAACCGCAGCACTGTGCCGCACAGGCGTCAAGTCGACGCATTTAAATGGCGTGGTCGACCGTGTCAAACGCGGCCGACAGGTCAAGTAAAGCTATATAGTGCCGCAATATCGCGACGGTCTACTGTTCGCAGAATGTTTGAAAGTACTTTCTTCAGCACGGCAGTTTCCGTCGGGTGGAAATGACGGTATTCAGACTGGAGGTGATACATAAGAACGGATTGCTAAAGATCAGCTGCCGGACCACAACGCGTTTCAGGAGTTTCGTCAAAATCGACAGGTTGGAGATGGGTCGATATTATTTGGGAGCACAAGCGTAAAGGTCTGTTTTTCAATAGAAGCGTAATGTAAGCTGAATTGAAGTTTCTCGGAACAACATTGTGGTGGAGGCAGCGGTTGAAAAGTTCAACAAGAAAAGATGTTAGGGCTTCGACATTCCCCTTAGCTAATTTATGACATGGCAGAGACTTTCCGAAATTAACGTACTTTCAAATTCCGCTTTTCAGATTTCGGAGGATGAATCATTTTATTATCCAGGATTGTGGGACAAATGATCCCTAAAGCTTTCGATCGCCTCAAACACAAATCGGGTTGATTCAAAGCGATGCAAGAAACATTGGTAAACTTCAGGAATGTTAGCAAATATTTTTATCAAATCGCAGAAATATTCATGTCTCAATGCAAACTTGTTGAAGTTATTTTTCAACAACTTAGTTTCGCTTAGGATGATCGCATTGATGTAATGTCACTCGAGCATTTCCCAGTAACAGTCATATTGATCAACATTATTCCATTTATCGATTCAAAAATTGCTCTAATTGACAAGTAATGTTGTGTGTTTCATGTTTTCTTGTAGAAACAATTGGTATTCGACGTATAAATATATGGCATCTGTTCAACCACTGTACTTCCCTGCATTCCAGTTATCATTTCAACCATATGCCATTAAGACGTCTCACTAACATTTCTCCGTCCCCAAATGCATATTCTTGAAACTTACTTCAAGTTAAATACATCGATGTGTCTCTAGAAACTAAATGCATCGCATCTTTGCTACTTAAATGTATAGCTACGTATTGGTTTCTTGGGTCTTTTGTGTTTACTGTTTATATGTGTACTTTACTTAATACTTTTTTTTAAATTTCTTCATGATTTGAATGTGCGTTCAACAGGGTGAGATTTGGGCAACAGACAACCCAACATTTTTCCACAACAAAAGGGCCAATAAAAACAACATTCATGCACATTGTGTATTGTAAATTGTTTCGCCCAAGCTTTGCAAGAGTCCCATTGTTGAATGTTGTCAGAAGAGGTAAAATCAAGTGCAGAGGTTCGAAAGGCAACAAGTCACTAATTTTAAAGTACAAGGAACGCTAAAGACATGATAATTTCTGATTATATTTAAGTTTATATAATGATTGGTTAAATTCTTATTTATTTGAAAATTATATTTAAGCCACATTACATTGAACATGTCAAATTCTATTAATTTCAAGTGCATCAAATATAAAATTTCTTGACACAAAATATATTGGAACAAAGCGAAATGCTTTGTACTAGTCTTCAGGTGGCTTTCAGTTTCACTTTTAAATATAATAATAATTGTTAATATATGATTTTATGCAGGATTTTATTGAATTTACTGTTTCACAAATTAATCTCTATCAGGTCAAGTGAATTGACACCGGACAAATTTCCAATTAGACAATTTTTACATCACGTGGATGCATTGACTGGAGAAAGTGGTCCCCTAATTATTATTGTGCACCTGTTGTTTCAGAGCTTTTATATAGTGAACACTTCGAAGCCTCCAATCAGATGACAAAATAAGGAGCAGTTCACCCAAGGTACTGGTCTGCCGCTGCAGCGAGGCATGCCATCTTCGCCAGGAACTGTTTGCAATATAGTTCATTATATCAGCAAGAATGTTCATGGCGTGAAGTGATGCTTCAGTTGTATTGGATATAAGTAAAATAATGCCTATAATTGTAGAAAAATTTACAAAGCGTTATTCCAAGAAATTAGGGAGAGGTAGAATGATATGCGACACAGATTCATAGGTAATCATATGTCACATGGGCATCAGAAAAAGGGATTACCAAATCAAAGAAACTTCCTGGATAGTCTGAAATTTAGACACGTATTTTCACAGGAACCTATGAATGATTTGCATAAGTTTCCACTTACTCGTAAATCAAATTATCACTTGGCTTCTAAGTTAACATTAAATCTAAATTCGGTTTAAAATAATCTCAACTTATTTTCCTGCTATGAAATTAAAGCGAGTCCTGCTAAGGCAATAAAAACTTACAGCATAGTTGTCAATGGTAGTGCCACATTTATTCTCAGCGAAGTTGTACCGAGCAGCGTTGCAGGCAGGGTCTCTGGTGGCGTCTCTCCTGTACTGGGCTAAGATCTTCATGTTGTCGATGGACCCATCAGCCTTCAACTAGAAATGAATGAATGAGTTCTGTACTCACATTTACAAGCGTAGTAAATTCATAATACAATTTAATAACTTATGGAATTGTTTGAATTAGATATCTCTGATGGTGCACTAATTATAGCGTTGGTTACATTATGAGCTGCCACGTTCAACAACAAAAATATAGTGTCAGCTAATATTGAAAGTGGAGTTCATGACAGATGATGAAAAGGCACCTTGGCAATATTTCCTGACTTACGTAACCAAGTTTTCCCGCTAAACATTTCATGAAGGGAGCTGCACCAACTTCGCACTTGAGAGGGCCTTCCTGGAAGGCGTACTTCGCACAGCCGTAACCTGCACAAATCGTAAACTGTTACTTATTGTTTTAGATCTCTCACGAATTTGTGGTGGTTCCACTCACTATTTAAAGATACTTCTCTAGAAAACACCAATAATTGAAAAGAAAAAGTCGAGAACTGAGTTTTGGATACAAAAATTAGCAATTAGATTAGTTGTCCATGCTTAGCGCAATAATAGAAAAATTCAGATCAATCAATTGAAAGTAATAAATCTTGAGATATCTAACTTGCGATGGCTTTCACGGCGGCATCTGCCAGTGGATCGGAGGCGCAGGTTTTGACGGCTTTAACCTGGGAGTTACTGGTCAAGTTATAGTAGAGGGCCTTCCCACACGCACTTTTGGGGCGGTAGCTATTTTGCACACGGCGGAGAAAGGAACACGAATAAGTACACCAGGTAAGTAACATAAGTAAAATGAAAGTTTTCCATTTTAGTTCTGAAAACAAGTAATATCCATAACTCTAAATGCAACATTTTCGCAACTTTTCCAGCATTGATTTGTGGAGGCTGTACAAAATTAGAGCACAAAGCAATATCATCCAATAATTTAGGATAAAAGTAAACAGAAGGGGAGAGCACAGTGCACGAATGCAACTGCTGTGTACACTTACCCGTCAACACCGGAGTAGGCAAAGGTTGCTATGAGAAGGACAAGACGGACAGATTTCATCTTGGTGGTAGTCGTAAAGGCTGAAGCGGTAAGAGGCTCTAGGCAAAACGCGTCGTGAACGAAAGGCTGTTAGCAGTCCTGTGACTCGGTGCGATACATGGTCTGACTTTATAGGTTTATGATATTATTGAAACAGTTGGTTTTATTTGTCGATCGCGTGCTTACAGCTGTCTGTCAGAGACTATCCGTCACCACAGCTAATGGCATCTAGATCCACAATATATTGTTGGAATTTAGATAAGACGGTTTCTTTGGAAAATTTAATCTTTCAGGTTAAAAAAATTGAAGATATCTAAAATAAAGTGAAAATATAAGTGAAGATGATCGAATTTTGCTTAAATTTTCTCATTTTTTCATGGGAAGTTATTTGCTAAAAGAACCTCAATGTGTGTTCGAACAAATTTTTTTCATCACACGTGTATGTATATCTGATAAGAAGAGCATGTCCACCGTGCTCAGCGTTGGTTCAGGTGAAGCGGCGAGGCTGTTGAACAAATGCTCCATGCTTGCAAAGACATCAAAGCTGACAATGTGACTGATGACTTCAGATCGCAAATGAACACAGTCTGAGTTTGTTCAACTGAACTTGCACCTCGGCATGAACATTCTAAATTCTATAATGTCAGTGGCTTGTGTCAGCGTTCTCTTTATAATTCATGATCTGCCTCATGATTCGATTCCACATTACAATATACATCCTAGCATGTGACATTTGGGGTTGCATGCTAGTTTTTAATCCATAGGCTGTCACCATATTCCTTTCCACATTGCAAAATGCCAATCTATCTGACCAAACTCGGGGGCGCACGGGATTAATAATTGCCAAAACTGCGTGCGTATCGAAATGAAAGTTCGAAAAGCGTAGTGAGACCACTTTTGCTTTAGACACCTGCTATGCTTTTTCTGCTTGCATCATGTTAAATACGCGCACAGTCCCTCTATCTTTATTACATTTCCTTCAAGTGGAGTCGCGTCATCTTTGGATACGAGATCACCAATGAAGAAATTGTAACCCCCGCACCCCGAGGTGTCTGCAGAAAACTTGCACATAATTGGGACCTTCAGAGTTGGTTGAAAAGACGGAAATTTTATTTTTATACCATCATGTTTAATAATTAGCTGGCTTCATTTACTTCCTTATCTGAGTTCTATTGTGTGATTACGCAAAGATGCCAGAAAATTTTTAATCATAGACCTCGTTAAAAATATTGTATGCTGGAAAGAGCTATATTTTTAGGGAAATTCATCATTTTCTGATTGTAAACCTCTGCCGATTTGAAAAAAAAAAACGTTTTTGTTTTGTCAAATCGTTACGAATGCTCTGATGCAACTCTTTGAGAAAGCAAAGTAATTATTATCTAAATTTCACCAACTTAAATGGTTTTATTTGTTAATAAAATGGCTGTGCATTTTTTCGTTCACCATGATTCATAGAATTACTCCTTTGAACGCAAATATGTTCGGATAAAAAAATCTTGGTCCACTTTCTATTAAAATCTTGGTCCATTTTTTATACAAATTTCACGTGTTTCAGTTCCTGTCGTACTCAAGTGTTAGTTATTGTACGTTAGACTCGAACTTTTTCATTATTAAATGACATTATTTTCGTACTCACCTGACAGTGCGAACTACGAACAACCTCCAAAACATTTCCAATCCCAGGCAGAACACGTGGAGCCCGGACCAGTATCGCTCTTGGCCGCTTTAGGTGGACAGAGCCGAAAAAATGACGCTGCTAGAGAGGTTGCCCACTAGTAGAAACTTTGTGTTTCTACTGGTGCTGCTGATGTGAGAGATGAAACAGGAGTAATTTTGTCAGTGGATGAGAATTTTGATGGAATCGTTGGTGGTTAACAGCCGTGGCTTTCGAAGAATATCGAGGCAAGTTACCGTCAATTGCAGTGAATGTGACTGAGTTAGACGCGAATGACTCCTGCGCTAATGACACATTAGTCGTTAATCAGCAGCTACTCCACTTACCTCACCGGCTCATCCATAGAAACCGTATAATACTGGTCAGAATTACAATTTTAAAGGTTCAATTGCATCATGATAACTAAAAAGATTTTTAGATCGCGCTAGAAAGTTGTAGCCCAGATTTCTCAACAAATAGTTTCTTCTGAAAGCCGATCGTTTCTTTCGAAGGCCGGCGATATAATTGTTGTGGCGAAGTTAGTGGCATTGACTGTAGAGAAATTCTCATGTTAATGTCAGACGACAAAGTAGAAGCTAATATTAGAGAATATCTGACATTAGATAGTGGAGCTTCTGGAGCATAGGTAGATCTGCTTCTAAAATCCTTCAAAAATTAACTTTTCGTACATACCTCTGACAACTCATAATTTTTTTTAGAAGACTTGACAACTTTCGCTAGTGAACCAAAGCTATATATGGCGTCTATATGTTCATATAAATAATTGGCAGCAGGGCTCCATATAGCAGATGTTGACAGTCAGAATTTCCCAAATTGTCATCAAAATGGTTAGATAATCAACTTGCATTGTAGGTTAGTAAAATTTCCCCAATTTAAAAATAATTCATTAGAAATTTCGCATTATCACTTTTATATTCAGTTCAAGCCATTAAGCGTCTTGTTTTTCAAACATTAACATATTAAAATACTCCGCATTGATTATTTGTGCATAATCTCTGGTTCTGAAATGTTTGATTATTGTGAACTGGTCGACCTACTTTCAAGAGTTATCTGTTTAGCATTGAGTGCATTGTTCATTTTCTTTTAGTATAATTAAAATTTCAATTCACATTGTATCATAATTTTCCCTTCTTTAATGGTTTCCTAGAAGACACATCTTGCATTGCTTTAAAGTTATTGAATTGATGCGTCACCAGTAGGTACGTCCTATGGTCACGCAAGTACATCCATTAATTGTAATCAGAGTCAGAGCTGATGTGTGTTCGGAGGAATAATCGCGGTATCAGCGTATATTAGGCCGTAGGCCTGTCGCCGATTCTTAACATCGCAGAACATTCACAGCTTGTTGCGGTCTGTACATTCACAGCATTTTGCGCAACGCGCTGCTCCAATTCTGCTGTGCTTAACCGCCCGTCCTTTCCCGTCGATTCTGACCAGAAACTGCCGCACAGAGCTGGGCTCGAACCAGCCCTTCTCTGCTCCAATGACATAAAGATTTTAGCCAAAGTAAGCTTATATTGTAACCTATTCAATGTTAGGAGATATATACATACGTTATGAAATGAAAGCAGATACATTTTTCGGATATAATAGATAAAAATTAAGTGAAAAAATTTAACTTACCTAAAAAGAATTTAGACTGCTTCGAAATTTTACAATTCAGATGAAAGGTCGATTCAAATTTAACTATACCAAACAAATTTGCTGCATAATTATGATGTTGCCCGCTATACTTGTCGCGTCGAGACAATACCAGAACCAGAAATTTAATTCTTAGTAGTAGAATATGAATGAATTGCAGAAAAACTGTGATGATACTGGATCGAAAATTCAAATTTGATTTCGTAATTGTGAATATAAATTTAATATAAAAGATGAAAAATAGTTTTTCCATATTTTTAAACTCGAGTAAAATACATTCTAGCTTGCATACAAAATGTTGATTTAAAGAAGTCTTTATTTAATTTATTTAATTACGTAGGCTTTTTCATAATCTAGATTAAGGATAATGGGAATGACGAGATTATTTATAAGATTCCAGAATTGAATAATAAATTTTCTAGTCTTAGTAACGCCTTAATAACATATTAGTTTCCTATAAATGTCTTTTGACTTCAATTTAGGCAACAAATTTCAGATTTTATAGCCTTAACCTGATTTAGAAAAAGTACATCAAATTAAGTGACAAGTTTTGCGCTTCACATATTGCAAAACAGCGTTGAGACGGCAAAATATTGAATTCTGCCAGAAAATTCCTTTGTTCTGCAATGTCATTAAGATTCTCAGAGATTTTTTCGCTGAAGTGATGATACCGTTGGAATCAGTTCAACAATCGCCGTCCTGTCCCATTGCCATAGCGTTACGCAGGAAAATTTAATTAAGTTAAATTATTTTATATTTATTTAGTTTTATTTCAATTTATTTCGTCCCACATAAATACGGGCCTAACTTTACGGTTATCATACATTTTGCTCGCTCATTAATTGCAAAAAAAACTGCCAACGCACAAACAAGAGAAAGAAAAGTAACATTACTTAAGAAAATCCTGATATCGAATAATGTCCACCCAAAATTCACGCTTTCTCTCTACATCAAGTGAATTTATGTCCACGTACTTCGTGTTCAACGTGCTCGAAAATATTTACAACAAGATTTGTTATTGCATCACATTCACAAAAGTGTGTCATATATTTACCGCAGACAATTGTTTCGAAGCAGTCGAGAAAGATCTTGAGATTTCGATATAAACCATATTTTGCATATATAAAACTGTGCATGCGTGTCACAAGGCTCATGCTATAAAATTCAGGCAAAAGGAAACAACAATAATTGAAATTAATGCCGAGGTACCGGTATGACTATTTGAACAAATGAGAAAATAACAATGATACAAGTAATGTAACGGAACCAAAGTAAAAACCTGATTGCGGCGTTATGGTAATGACATGAAACGCGGAAAAATTAAAAAACATTAGAAATCTCGTTTTAAAGAATAAAAAATAATTTTTAATGTAGCCTTATTCAATAATGAAATTTATTTTTTTCTCCTGGATAATGAAATGCTTAAATAACACATCTTATGGGTTCGTAAACTGGAATTAAATATTGAGCAATATTCATTTGAGTGCAATTCACTTAAGGCTTTGGAGACAGCGAGTAGATCCGGGTACAGGAGTGCCTCAAAACAAGACTACTTGGCGAGAGTTTTTCAAAAAATAACTCGGTACTCACTGCAGTGAGTGACAGAGAGCGCATTTACTTGTCGACGAAAACGTGAAGTCACGGACAGACGGACGGACATGACGAGTACAATAGCTCATTTTTTCCATAAATGAGAAAATGAGCTAAAAAGGAAGCAGACGGACCTAAAATTCTGTAAACTAAACCGTCGGTGCAGTATAATGATTTCAAGTCGGATATACATTAGTCTGTAAGTTTGTTTGTGTGTGTGTGGTTTTGTGTGTTTAAAGCTTGATCGACAGCACAGGTATACAGAGGTTGTTTGGGAGGGGAGTATACTAATCATCATGGTTGAACTGTTCAACTATGCATATCATGTCGAGATATTACCTGGTAAGTAAAATTACACTGAGATTGAATAGCAGATTGAAGGAAAAGATTGGATGAAAAATTTCATTGTGATTTTATAATTGGTAAATAAAACTTAAATTCAGAGGAGGCGAACATTTTCCCCATTTTAAGCGAAAGTAAAATGTGGGTCTTATATCTAGGTATTTAAAATGTGGGCTTGAAGAGGTTTTGATTTAATTATAATACATAAGATTTACTGTAAATAACACAAATAACGGTATTAGGAATTACAGAAATAAATAAATTTTAAATAGTAGGAATCATGAAGCCTGGGAAACGCCGGGCTGTCCTGCTACAGTAGGTCATATTTTTCACTACAACTGCTGAATGAAAGGATGTATTGGGCGCATGAATAAAATGAAGATGTGTAGGTGTTTGGTCGTATATAAGTGCGGTCCATTTATCCAGCACACGTTTGCTCATGTCCGCAAGTCAGAAATTTATGATTTGACAAATGACTGATAATCACACTGTAAATACGTTTGCTCATGTCCGCAAGCAAAAAATTTATGATTTGACAAATGACTGATATTGGTTGTTTTTTGCTGCAGGTGATTCATTGTTGAAGACAGAAGGGCAATGTCATCTGCAAAGTCAAGGTCCTCCAGCATGGTCGTTAAATTCCATCGGAGCCCAGTTCTTTCACCTTCCACAGTCCTGCGCATTACCCAGTCGATCACAAGGAGGAACAAAACTCCTGACATGCAACACCCCTGTTTCACTCCTGTCCTTACTGGAAACCACTCTGTTGTTTCGTTCTCATCAATCACGGAGCACTGAAAGTCCTCGTAGAGTCCTGACTAGCCGGATCAGCTTCTGAGGTATTCTATATTGGCGCATGATGGCCCAAAGGCTGTCTCGGTGTATTGAATCAAATGCCTTCTCAAAATCAACGAAGTGGACGTACAATGCAGCGTTCCATTCATTGCCTTGCTCTAGGATGTTTCTGAGAATGAATATCTGGTCGACAGTTCCTCTTCCCCTCCTGAAGCCTGCTTGTTCCTTCCTGAGCAATGTATCCACTCCACCTTGTATCCTGTTGATGAGGATCTTGCAGAGCACCTTGCTGGCCAGAGGCAACAATGTAACTCCCCTCTAGTTTCCACATTCCTGAAGGTTCAATCGTTTTGGGATTTTAGCCCCTCCTGATGATGGAACTTAGCCCCCCCTGATGGAACGGGCTAAATTTTATTTCTAGATGATAAATGTTCTCCATATTTATATTCTTTCGTGTCCAACTGTCGGGCATTCGTAGCCATTTATTAATTTTATTTAATGGTAAGTATGTATAAAGCAATTTTGATTCTTCTCGAAAACTTGCAAATAAATGAGCCAACATGAATGAAATAGTATTCTACACTCTTTGGTAAAGTAAAATTGCGATGTCATTTTAAATGACATTCAAAGAGACATATTATTATCAATATTGGTTGCGGCCGTTACAAAATCGCAGTTTTGCATTTAAGAAGAAAGTGCCGATAATTATTTTCATCATAATGTGTCAAATACTTGATATGTTTATATATCTAATTATAGGGTTAAATATTGATGTTTCAGAAATTGGACACGGCCCGCGTTCTATAAAATGTGAACGTCGCACTCTATTATCAACATGCAGCACAAGTGTTCCTCAAGTTACGGAGAATGAGCGTTGAAGTTAATGGAGATGACAAAGTATATTATAGACTCCTGCGCTTGGTACTTTTTCCTATTCGACACGAGACGAGAAACATTTTTCGATTAGTGATAAAAATCGGGACAATTTTCGGCACTCCGTGAGAATTTCGGTACAATACCGAAACGAGACAAGGCTTTTCGGATAAAATAGAAGCTTGAAAACTTATCGGAATTTTATATCTATTTTAACGAGATAATAGTGAGTAAATTCTTGATATGTAAATTCTATCAATGAAATTAAAATAAAAAGTTGTTACGACTACAAATACTGGTGATTCACTGGTAAAGCCACGTCAACTGCGTCCTCTGGTGCTACCTGCGTCAGCACCGCTCATGCATGGCGATCTCAGAACATTTCGTTTCAGCGGCTGTTGCAGAAAGTTTACATAACATGGTGTTGTGATCAACCGAGATGAGTCTAATAAGTTAGCACAAGACCGACAGTAAATACTCACTAACAGTCAATACTTTCGCTTGCAATGCATTCTGTAGAAAATGAGTTTCCAGCCCAATAATTGAAATGCCATATCAGAAACTTTAGGCCGGTTATGTCGTCTGACGCGTAAAAATTTTTTTCAGTGCGAGTATAGCAGGACACCCTCTCAATCAGACTAGCCGAGAGTCTTCGTACATCATCAACACTGGTTCAAAGAAGGTTCGAGCGGAGTTGTTTAGCCATTGTGTTCGCTGTTCCTTAGCAGCTAGTGTAGTAAATGGTGATTGGTGAACTATAATTTTGACTAATTTTAAGAATTGCTTGTTTCGAGCCGGTTACTTTCAGGTCATCACCAAAGAAGTATGCCCTATTTTTAGTTATACGATCGAGCTCAAGCTAGATTTTCTTGTGGGGAGGAACTCTGTAAAGACATACGTCAACTTTACTGCAAGAGACTCATTCTTCCCTTACAGTAGTTTATTTCCTAAAGCATTTCTGCAATCGATTCAGATTATCTTCACCCACGCTCACTCACAGGTGAGTAAGTAACATCTTGCTATTTATAGGATAGGACAGTAAGACATGTTTGTTGTACCACATTTCGTGTTTAGTTTACTTTGTTCACTTTAATTTGCTATTGTTAAAATTTTAATGTAAATTAACTTTTCTTGATTAAATTACTTCAATTACTTTGGTGTTCATCCTGCATACCACCCCATCTAGAGCAAGACCAATAGCAGATACAAAGTTTTCGGCATTATTTACATTGTCAATGATGGCAACAATCAGGCATGTGTAGACACATGCCCAAACTGTTTAGTTAAGAAAGATGAAGAAACATAAAGCTGGCTAAAAGAGAGACTCTGGTAGGGCATTTGATGAAATTCAGAACACCCGCAATCAAGATTGCATTATAATAGCCGAGTCCGCATCAAAATTTCACCGGTCATTCCCTAGCTTCAAAACACTCGCACTGGGCCCTCCACCTTATGTTCTAATGTCGAGTTAATGACTTCCTAGTCTACCCACAGCCGTCGATCCCCCCAGCCGTCGATGGGCAGGTCGCTCGCCACCGGGGCCAGCAGGTAACGTTGAACGAGGCCGCCGTGCATCTGCCCTCATATGAGCCAGCTGATGTAAAATGCGGCTGCTTACTATTTGCAGAGGGTAGTGTGGCATAACAGGACGACGCGGAATCTTGCTCGAAAACGCACCCAGTCATCTCTAGAATGTGTCAAGAGTGAATTCCCCTCCTCCCAGCTCCTTTGGCGAGGCATTGAACTGCCACGGTCTCGTCTCGCCACGGGAAGAGGTCCCTCCCGAAGAGTCTTAGCTCTGGCCGCTGTGCGTTTGTTGAATGGGGGAATCTTGCAAAGTCTGTGCCTCCCGCCGATGTGATTGGTCACTATTCTGAAGGTCTCACTTTCAAAGTTAGGAGCCAGTCCTGTTATCATCTTCCAAGTTCACAGTACAGTATGACATACGTCTCTTCTCCCCTCTCCAGTGAGTACAGTTCCACGAATTAAATAATTAAATCCTGCCTCAGTAGTTCTGCTCCAGCTCCCTCATACCGCTAATCCTGGACGTGGAGGTCTGTGCTGACAGCAAATCTCCATAATGGGGAGCACGAAGGCTCTTAAAAGTGCAATCATTAGCTTCGCTTTTCCTGTACGAAATATCGGCCAGATCCACTCCATCTGTTTTCTGCCTTTCGCAACTATTGCCGCGATTCGGTCATCAAACGTAGCTTCAGTATTCATGAACATTCCGAGATCACAAAAAAGTTGTTTTTCCTCGATTTCTGTGCCATTTAATGCATGTAACGATGCTGAATCCCGACCTTTGTGCTAACTCTATGTCGTAGATTGTAGATAAGTCATCCTGTAGCCTCTCGCAGGGGTCGCCTGCCGAAGACCACCACTCCCTGAATGTAATGGACCATCATGATTCCTGCCTTTCGGAACGTAGCCTTCAACACTTCTAGACAATCATATTTAGGCCGTTCGTCGAACCAGCCCTCGGTCGAACGGCCACTCGTCGAAGGACAATAAATTTTGGAACAGAACTATGCTATCTGAAACCTAACCTCAGATGCGGTGAACGTAAAATTACGTAATGTAACGATGCCATGAAGTCATATTCGATCCGCGGACTGGTGGTGTACGACAGGTTTTATGCAAGGACATGAGGACAGAGCCGAGTGGTTCACGGCTGATTGGTGGATGTCCTGAGAGATCCAAGTCGTTCGATTCAGGGCTTATTGGTGCACAAAATTGGTGGTGCACGGCTGCGCTATCCTCGCAGGCCATGTCGTATAGGGCCATGTCGTATTCAGCACACTTGTGTCGTTTGCAAATGATGATATAGATGCGTGGGAAATTTCCGAGTTGATGTCGGAGATGTAGATGAGGAAGAAGATCGGGCCAAGCACCGAGCCCAGTATCACTCCGCTTCTCACACTTAATTCGCTCAATTTTTTGTTTCCAATTGTGACATTATGTCGATCCATGCTAACAGGCTTTGTGACATCTTTCATACGCCCGTCTTTCTGTCTTGTAGAATAGGAAGAATAAATAGCCAACGTAATACATTTTCGAACCTAGCTGTTTGGCCTACAGTTCATCATCTCAGGTAACTTGCTCCTTAGTCTCCTGCTCAATGCTGCTTGCTATGTTCATCTAAATAAATCTCTACCTTAGCATTTGTCTCCTCATTAAGTTGTTTGAGTTGTTAAGCCGAATGATACTGTTCGTTCTGGTTGTTTGTGACGTAGTAAATAGTTATGTTTCAGCATATGAGAGGTCAATTTTTATGTTTCACATTACCCATTGCCAGTAAAGTGAAGTTAGTCTCCGACTGTGCATCTCCTGCATTATATAAGAGTTAACTGACGCTTAACTATAATACTGTGCGGCATGACCAGTACGCTCGGAACAGTCGAAGATAGCTTGTCTGACGTTGGTCGAAGTTTCGGACAGCTTAGCATGCTTCGGTCTCTAAATAATGGTCAGCGCGTCCCACCCTCCCATGTGCATGCCCAACAGTAACCTCCCTGTTGTATGCTTAAATTGCAAAGAGGAACTACTACTTCAACTCCGTCACGAGATGCGGTCTTGCTATCAGGCAGCCTCAAGTTCGTGTGCAAGATTATACACAGCCTTAAGAATAGATGGATTTATCCGAGAATATTTTGAGGGATATCTTAGCTTCCTTAGAGAAGGATGGTCGCAAGGAGAACTAAGGTTATGGGTGGCGCGTAAGAGAGGTTATTCGATTAGAAGAAGCAACTTAAAGCTAGTAGAAATAAAGAGTGGGCCATATAGGAAAAAAGGCTTTGATTGGAAAAAAAAGTTGTTAAGACACGGAAAAACTCTTCATCGAAAACGAAGAAATGCCTAATTCTTTGAAGGCACAAATGAGCACTCAAAAGAGTTGTAGCTACTGTAAATAGTGAAGTTCTCGACGAAGACAGGACTCACGACTGGGCCATGAGCACGCCCGCTTTTCCCCAAGTAACTCTCATACAAGCGACGAAGCCTTAGAGTGGATCCATCGCGTCTGGGAACGGGTGGGACGCTATTGCCGCTGAAAATCGCATTCTGTCCAGACTCGAAAATGCTAGGGACTCCCGTGGCCAATATGAAGAAATTATACCAGGCCATCAGAAGCCCGATGCTCAGCCATCCGGCGCTACGGCCTTCCTCTCCGATACTCTCTTCTTTACTCCTCATGCGTGCGTCGACCCGTTGCCTGACGAAGGCCAAATAGAAGCGCCTCCGTTGAGACCATATTGTGGCGAGGCCGATCTCTATAGAAGTTGGGTGACCTCTTTACAGCATAGAATTTACTTGTAAGCAAATACGACCGGGGAAATGAGACTTAACTGTCGAAACTTTCAAGACTGCTAACCTATTCGAGCTGGATAAAGATTACGCTATGATCATGTAAAATCTGCATAGACGTTTTGGTGGTGACGGGGAGATCGAGAGGAGCTTGCGACTAAAGTTGCTTGCTTTCCCCAAAATTCGTCGGTCGCAGGCCGATCTCTTTGTCGCTATGAAATTCGGGCAACTTGGTAATTTGTGCATCTTCGTCCTTGCAAATATGGATTTAGTCACAGGTCTCAGACCTTGAATCATCGCTCCGATGGGGTAAATGATTTGCGTATGAGTTGACAGAATTCTTGAATAATTACTGGCGCGAATTGGAGGTGAAGCACGCCCACACACATAACATAACATAACATAGTGATGTCGGCTCTGAAGTGTAGGCCTGATGTGGCCTGTCGCCGATTCTTTTCCATTTCGTGCCTTGTTCATAGATCTAAACCTGTCTCTTATACACATCTAGATGTGTATAAGAGACAGGTTTGAAGAAGCTACTAGACTTCCACCGGGTTCGATAAGGAGCTAGGCATTTCAAATCTGAACATATATTTTTCCATAGCTTTATCTAGTCTGTTCTTGAACGCGTTCATACTTGGAGC